>NW_028319445.1:35000-223918 GCF_062004578.1 Staurois parvus
TCCATTGGCTGTACACAGACCCTTCGCCCGTAGGTAATTATGTATTCATAAGGGGAAGTCAGCAGGGGTGGGCCATTCCATAGGCTGTACACAGACCCTTAGCCCGTAGGTAATTATGTATTCATAAGGGGAAGTCAGCAGGGGTGGGCCATTCCATAGGTTGTACACAGACCCTTTACCCATAGGTAATTATGTATTCATAAAGGGAAGTCAGCAGGGGTGGACCATTCCATTGGCTGTACACAGATCCTTCGCATAGGTAATTATGTATTCCTAAGGGAAAGTCAGCAGGGGTGGGCCATTCCATAGGTTGTACACAGATCCTTCGCATAGGTAATTATGTATTCCTAAGGGGAAGTCATCAGGGGTGGGCCATTCCATAGGTTGTACACAGACCCTTCACCCATAGGTAATTATGTATTCATAAAGGGAAGTCAGCAGGGGTGGACCATTCCATTGGCTGTACACAGATCCTTCGCATAGGTAATTATGTATTCATAAGGGGAAGTCAGCAGGGGTGGGCCATTCCATAGGTTGTACACAGACCCTTCACCCACAGGTAATTATGTATTCATAAGGGGAAGTCAGCAGGGGTGGGCCATTCCATAGGTTGTACACAGATCCTTCGCATTGGTAATTATGTATTCCTAAGGGGAAGTCAGCAGGGGTGGGCCATTCCATAGGCTGTACACAGGAAAGTCACTAACCCCCTACTCTGATCTCCATGCAGAGGTGCTCCCAGGCACAGCTGTAGAAAGCCTGAATATGAAGACTCTCCATGTCCATATCCTTCCAACAACAGCTGAATGTTAGCAGATCTCCTTCCTGCTGCAGAATCTGATCGGACCGAGGCCTGTATGGGCAGAACTGGACCTCAGCCCCCGGACACCGCACGTCCTTCGTGTCCCACTACCCATCTGTGGCCGCTCTGTTTTCCAGAAGTTGTATTTATTTACCAAAGTGGCTGCCGAAGTATTAGCCGCGTTGTGGGTTGTATTTTGGTTGCTTCTATTAAAGGGATTCGTTTTGGAATTAAACTTGTTTCCGAGTTGATTTTCTCCTAAACGCCGGCAGGTGGGTAGAGGCAGTCTGTGCGTTCTGTATGTTGTCACTCGCCAGTGCAGACCGCAGACTGACCTGGAAACAAAAGCCGAATTATCTGCAGTGACACAGCCGAGGGATTGGAATGTGCGTTGGTCACGTGATGATCACCGAGCGATAAACTTTCCTGAAATCTTCTGGCTTCGGTAATGCGGAGAGGTGTCATGTGGAGGCCTCCTGTGCATCCTTCCCCTTCATCTACATTTACAGAGACTCCCATTAGTCGTTTCCTTGTGATTGTTACAAGAGGAAATTCATTATTGCATTGCTGCGGAGAGGCCTCCTGATGAATTCTTATCGATCAGGCCCGGCTCTGCACCCTGCATGGAATTAGTTAAACGCCATATTTCATTAGCAGAGTGGAACATAGACAGAGCAGAATGCTGCACACCGATCTAATAGACTTTTCATCATTCACGCTGACAACACCGTTCTGGTCATTTTTATTAGAAAGTGCTTTAATATTTCATCCATCAGCAGTCAAGATGCAGAGGATCCTCCTCCACCACCCTCCTCCACCCAGGCCTCAGGAGTCATAAACTGACTGGATCTGGTGAGCGTTGTCTCCTGTATATGGGGAGGAAGGTGTGGGGTGTTAGGAAGCCTCCAGAGAAAGGGAAGAGTAGTCATGGCACCTCTCATTCCCATATAGACAGGTCTACATGGGAATGAGAGGTGCCATGACTACTCTTCCCTATCTCTGGAGGCTTCCTAAGGACATCTCTATCCCCCTCGGCTGTGTGTGGTGGTGGGGAACCCAGTTTATTGACCAGTCTGGGAATAAGAGAAAAAACAGAATGGTTGGCCACACAAACCAATGTGGTGGATGAAATGCTTTATTGGAATCCTTTACATGCAAGAGCATGACCGCTCCAAGACAGGACAGAGGAGCAGTAGACGTGAAATCCTTTATTGGAATCCTTTACATGCAATATGAGAAGAACATAACTCTACTGCTCCTCTGTCCTGTCATGTTCTTCCATGTAAAGGATTCCAATAAAGGATTTCATCCACCACATTGCTGTTTGTGCGGCCAACCATTCTGTTTTTCCATTGCATCTGTGATAACGGATCGGGCCAGCACCTGCGTGTCTGTGGAGGGGTTATGCAGATTCGGCTCTCACCTGGAGTGGATCTTTTGCTCTTTCTATGGGAATAAAGAGGTTCCATGACTACACTTTCCTTTCTCCAGAGGCTTCCTAGAGACCCCTCCACCCCCTTTGGCAGAGGGTGGTGGTGTAAACCCGGTTTATAGATCCGTCTATGGGTATGAGAGGTGCCATAACTTTATTTTCTCCGGAGGCTTCCTAGAGACCCTCCGTCCACCTTGGCAGTGCGTGGTGGGGGGGTACCTGGTTTGTAGAACCATCTATGGGAATGACAGGTGGCATGACTATACTTTCCTTTCTCTAGAGATTTCCTAGAGACCCCTCAATCCCCCTCAGCAGTGCTTGGTGGGGGAGGTCCCAGTTTATAGACCCATTGATGGGAATGAGAGGTGCCATGACTACACGTTCCTTTCTGTGGAGGCTTCCTAGAGACCCCTTCATCTCCCTTGGCAGTGCGTGGTGGTGGGGGGAACCTGGTTTATAGACATGTCCATGGGAATGAGAGGTGCCATGACTACACTTTCCTTTCTCTGGAGACTTCCTAGAGACCCCTCAATCCCCCTCAGCAGTGCTTGGTGGGGGAGGACCCAGTTTATAGATACATCGATGGGAATGAGAGGTGCCATGACTACACGTTCCTTTCTGTGGAGGCTTCCTAGAGACCCCTTCATCTCCCTTGGCAGTGCGTGGTGGTGGGGGGAACCTGGTTTATAGACATGTCCATGGGAATGAGAGGTGCCATGACTACACTTTCCTTTCTCTGGAGACTTCCTAGAGACCCCTCAATCCCCCTCAGCAGTGCTTGGTGGGGGAGGACCCAGTTTATAGATACATCGATGGGAATGAGAGGTGCCATGACTACACTTTCCTTTCTGTGGAGGCTTCCTAGAGACCCCTTTATCTCCCTTGGCAGTGCGTGGTGGTGGGGGGAACCTGGTTTATAGACACGTCCATGGGAATGAGAAGTGCCATGACTACACTTTTTTCCTTTCTCCAGAGGCTTCCTAGAGACATCTCCATCCCACTTGGCAGTGCATGTTGGGGGTGAACCCAGTTTATAGATCCGTCCAGGGGCAGACTGACCATTTGGAAACTCGGGCACTACCCGAGGGCCTGGGGTCAGTAGGGGGCCCCATGGGATGACCCTGGTACCTTTTTTCATAGGCTTTTTTTTGAGTTTGGGCAAGGCCACAGGGGCCCCATGATCCCCTATTGCCTGGGGGCCCCATGAGTTTTCAGTCCGCCCCTGGACCCGTCTATGGGAATGAGAGATGCCATGACTACACTTTCCTATCTCTGGAGACCCCTCCACCCCCCTTGGTAGTGCATGGGGGGGCCTTCATAATGGTAGGAGGTACAGCATTTGGAGAAAAAAAAAGCTCTGGTATTTACTATTCAGAAGATACAGAATGGCGTAAAGGGCTTTTTGGAAAATTTTGCTGAAAGTGAGCTTACACTTTAAATAATAAACCCCCCCCATTCACAGCTGAGCAGCTTATAGGCCATGCCATCAGAACTTCTATAGTCAGTCTAGACAGGTAACTGCTTTGCTGAACCAAGAGAGATGTTTGCAAGCGCAGCCTAGGGTGTGCAGCCCAAAGCTCAAACACGTGTATATATATAGATCGATCGAACACTCTCGCTCTGATTTCTGCTCAGCCCTCGCTTGGCTCACCACCAGGAGAAGAAGGTGGGCCAGACGCAACCTCTGAGGACGGATGCATCCCCTTCCCGCCCACTTAACTTTGAATTAACTGCAGTTCTAGTAGAAAGCAAGAAGGAGGCAGGTTCTGCCTTGGGGATGTTCCTGCAGTCCTCCAACGAGAGTCAGGAGCATCTGAAACTGCTGGTGGGAGGAGAGTCGTCCCGATAATGTGCATGTCATCTGGGACACCTGACATCTATGGGTGATTAGGGCATGCCCAGGCACACCTATGTATGGAAGAAATGTGTAAATCACAATTATTGATCCTTTTGGCAGGTACAACTGTAATCCTGTAAAGATTTCAACTATTTATTTGGCTCCTCAAAGCAGAACTCCAGGAATTTGATCAACTCTACTATTGCAGTGGCTGATACTCTCTCCCTGCCCCCCCCCCCCCCATCATTATTATTTCAGGTACTTATATAGCGCCGTCAATTTACATATATATATATTGTACATTCACATCACTCCCTAACCCTCAAGGGGCGTACAATCTAAGGTCCCTAACCCTCAAGGGGCGTACAATCTAAGGTCCCTAACCCTCAAGGGGCGTACAATCTAAGGTCCCTAACCCTCAAGGGGCGTACAATCTAAGGTCCCTAACCCTCAAGGGGCGTACAATCTAAGGTCCCTAACCCTCAAGGGGCGTACAATCTAAGGTCCCTAACTCACATTCATACATACACATACTAGGGACAATTTAGACAGGAGACAATTAACCTCCCAGCATGTCTTTGAAGTGTGGGAGGAAACCCACGCAGGCACAGAGAGAGCATGCAAACTCCAGGCAGGTGGTGCTCATCTGCACTGCATGGGGTAAACGCTCCTTTAGGCAGGGGGTGCAGGCATAAGGTATATTACTTTATCCTATTCCTCACTCCAAGACTCTTCTGTTCTGCCTGAAGCCCTAGGCATCATCAGGGCTATTAACCCTGCGTGAGGAGGTGACCATGCGACCAAGGTCCAAAGTGTCTTAGACAGGTGGCAATGATGGACCAGTTGCACAGCTGGAGGGACCCTGTTGGAGCCAAGGATAAAGTGACACTTCATCCTTGCACCCCTAGGCATCATCACGGCTATTAACCCTGCGTGAGGAGGTGACCATGTGACCAGGGTCCAAAGCACCTTAGGTGGCAGTGATGGACCAGTTGCACAGCTAGAGGGACCCTGTTGGAGCCAAGGAAAAAGTGACACTTCATCGTTGCACCCCTAGGCATCATCAGAGCTATTAACCCTGCTTGAGGAGGTGACCATGCGACCAGGGTCCAAAGCACCTTAGATGGCAATGATGATCCAGCTGCACAGCTAGAGGGACCCTGTTGGAGCCAAGGATAAAGTAAACTTCATCCTTGCACCCCTAGGCAGGGGGTGCAGGCATAAAGTATATTACTTTATCCTATTCCTCATTTCAAGACTCTTCTGTTCTGCCTGAAGCCCCAGGCTATGGGCAGTCCTTAGGCATCATCAGGGCTATTAACCCTGCGTGAGGAGGTGACCATACCACCAGGGTCCAAAGCGCCTTAGACAGGTGGCAGTGATGGACCAGTTGCACAGCTAGAGGGACCCTGTTGGAGCTGTTGGAGCCAAGGAAAAAGTGACACTTCATCGTTGCACCCCTAGGCAGGGGGTGCAGGCATAAAGTATATTACTTTATCCTATTCCTCACTCCAAGACTCTTCTGTTTTGCCTGAAGCCCCAGGCTATGGGCTGTCCCTTGGCATCATCAGGGCTATTAATCCTGCGTGAGGAGGTGACCATGCGACCAGCGTCCAATGTGCCTTAGGTGGCAGTGATGGACCAGTTGCACAGCTAGAGGGACCTTGTTGGAGCCAAGGATAAAGTGACACTTCATCCTTGCACCCCTAGGCATCATCACGGCTATTAACCCTGCTTGAGGAGGTGACCATGTGACCAGGGTCCAAAGCGCCTTAGGTTGCAGCGATGGTCCAGCTGCACAGCTTGGAGGGACCCTGTTGGAGCCAAGGATGAAGTGACACTTCATCCTTGCACCCCTAGGCATCATAAGGGCTATTAACCCTGCTTGAGGAGGTGACCATACCACCAGGGTCCAAAGCGCCTTAGACAGGTGGCAGTGATGGACCAGTTGCACAGCTAGAGGAACCCTGTTGGAGCCAAGGATGAAGTGACACTTCATCCTTGCACCCCTAGGCAGGGGGTGCAGGGATAAAGTATATTACTTTATCCTATTCCTCACTCCAAGACTCTTCTGTTTTGCCTGAAGCCCCAGGCTATGGGCAGTCCCTAGGCATCATCAGGGCTATTAACCCTGCGTGAGGAGGTGACCATACCACCAGGGTCCAAAGCGCCTTAGACAGGTGGCACTGATGGACCAGTTGCACAGCTGGAGGGACCCTGTTGGAGCCAAGGATGAAGTGACACCTCATCCTTGCACCCCTAGATGTGCATGTAACCCATGGGGGGGGTTCAGCTTTAATAATGCTAAGAAGCACCGGGTGCCCAGTCTACCCCATTCTGTCCCCACCCATGGAGGACCCCCTCACTGCTGTACTTCATTATATTCTGTAAATATCTCCAACCCCGGTCTGTGTGTAATTGTGCAGTTCACGTTCATGGCGCTGCGCTATGACCCAGCACATTGTACGGCTGAACATGTCGCATTTATGAAAGTGGCTCCTCACTCAGCTGGATCATCAGCCTGAATTCTCCCCCTCCTCCCTCTTAGTCTGGAGGAATGCCAGTGGATTGCCAGATTAATTTCACCAAGAAATCAATCGGCTTTCCATCCCTCTCGCTGCAGCCAGCCAAGGTCACAGTGGAGGCTGGTGCTGTTGTGTCAGAAGCAACAAGGTCACGGAAGTGGGTAGAGAGGAGCTGCTTCTGACTGCTCACATTCCTGCAATGCATGTGATGAAAGACCGAGAGAACTGCAGATTCCATAAACCTCCAGCACAATCCTGACATGTATTGAGCGGCCGAGCCTCGAGAAGATGAAACGCTATTGCATTGTGTGTGATGTGTATGGGATATCTAGAACTTGAGGCTGTGGATGAGATAGCAGGGCCCGGCATCTCCTGTGCTAACGTTGTCCCATCCGCTAATGCCATTCCACTATGTATGATTGTCTCCAGTACCCGGCACTATCAATACTCCTCTCCGGGCCTTAGCTGGATAATTCTCTCATCGTAAAGCTGTACTCCAACCAGAGATCTGGTCTCATCCTCGTCCGTAGACAGCCCCAGACTGCAGAGAGATCCTTCATTGTCAATGTTGCCGCACAAAGTCATCTGCAGAGCTGCCCATTTATTTGTCCATTTTTCATTGGTTAAAACTTCTAATTTCTAAATATCCATTGTAACGGAACCGGACCAGTCTGCGCTTGGGTATTTCTATTATAATACCGCTTCCCCGTCCGAACACCGACCACGGACACCACCGCTGACCATATGAGACTAGACGACACCAGTCTTGAAATTAATCAGGAAATAGACTACTTTATTTTAACACAGACGCAAGATATATACACAGGGTGGGGCAATCCACACCCAGTAATAAGAGAAGCACCAGCAGAAGGTCCCATCAGGGGGGAGGGCTGCTAGAAACACCCCCCACCAAGCCAATACACACAAACACATACATCCCATAATAGTTTGCTCCCAATCAAGACACACAATAGAACAATGGGATGCAATCACATGGCATTAACAATCAACAACACCCCACCCCATCGATCTCCTAGACATGTCTACACAATATCAGGACATATCACCCTGTACCCCTAACAGGCACAGGGTGACTTACACATAAGAATGACATGGGGAGCTGAGACAGGGGTCTCCACACCTCTCAAAAGTGAGCTGTGTTCCATGGGCCCCCCACCCTGTCAGGAATGGACTCAGCACTGGTGCTGGGACTCACCTGCCATGTGGGCTTCAGTACCAGAGCTGACCAGCGGGTGCTCTCAGCAGCCAGAAGCTCTCTCCTGCAATCAGCCAAACCTGGGGCTGATTGCAGAAGGTGTATTTAAGGCATGACCAGGCCTGTGATCTGGGCCTTGGTGTATGTTTTCCCATGAGCCTCTGTACCTGGTATCCTATGTTCCTGCTTCGTTGCTGACCGTCTCCTGTTGAACCCCTGGCTTGCCTGACCATCCTTCTGCCTGATCCCCTGTACCGCGCTGCCCGTGAGTTACTGAACCCAGCTTGTGACCCTGACGATTCTCTGCCTGCTCCTTTGGTACCTTGCTGCCCGCACATTGCTGACCTGGCCCGTCTGACCACGCTAACTACTCTGCCATCCATCCATCCTGCACGGATCCAGCTGTCCCTGCTCACACCTTCTGCCTCTTCACATTAGGCTTTCTACCTGCACATACCTCTGGCGGATCCCTCTACCACTAGCAGGCGTACTCAGGGGCAGCGACCTGGTTCCTGTCTGCTCCAAGTCCATCCCCACCATCAGGGGCCCTGGTGAATAAGCAGACTGGGACTTAGACTCTGCGCCCTGGGGAATCCTGTCCTGAGGACCGCTAGAGGTACCACCGAACGGTCATTGCAGAACCCTACGGCCGGCCTGACCATTCCACCTCTCCAGCCCTGACTACGCCTGTGTTCCTGCACCTACTAAGATTAGTGGAAGGTTGGTTTGCTCACTGTGCGTTTATATATATATATATATATCTGGGTGGCTAATAATAAACTGTATTATTATACTATACCTGAAACCTGCGTTTCCCTGTCAGTCCACACCTTTCTGGTCATTCCTAGATTCCTGACACACCCAAAGTGACTCCCGTCACATCCATCTTCAGTCAAGATCGAACATGGAGAGAGACATTTTTGGAATTGTCAATGCAGTATGATCTGTCACCAGCTACAGGTACAGTTTTGCCCACAGAGAAAATAGAGAACAACCTCTCCTATGGAAGCTTGTTGACAGGTGCAGTCTCCTTTCTCTATTGCAGGTGGCGCTAAAATCGCAGCAGCATTGCAGAGGGGAAGGAAGTCAGAAAAGTAGTCATCCGTGTTCTCCTGGGTCACTGGGGAGTGATCAAGTTTGATGGAGGCCATTTTGGGTCAGGCAGAGTCTATTTAAGACCCTGGCTCCCGGGCTTGGCTCGCATTTTCTGAGTGGACACTGTAGGGACTGGTTACCTGTCTGTCAGTAGGGCACGCTATCCTTCCTAGGAATCCTCACCATTGGGCTCAGACTGGCCAGGCTACATTCCACCCTCGGAGACCGTCGCTGTTGGTGCATCAGAACTCGCTCCACTCTACAGTATTGCACAGAACTGTGAGTGTGCCCAGTTGGGGAGCCTTCCTGCTTGGCTATATGTATCTTTGAGCCATTCCTCCAATACAAGTTTTCTTAATTGCCACCGCACTCAGCGTGTTCACTGCTGCCGCACCATGCTACACCACCCACAACCTCCTTCAGATCATCTGCATGTCCATCGACTTTCATCTGTGGCTTACCTTAGACCAGTTTGGTGTCCAACTTAAAAAAAAATGTGCACCCTTGGTACCAGCCAAGAAACAAACACAACAAAGTCCACAACAGCCCTCCAAATGTGAATAAAATGTATCTTCAGCTTGTATAAGTGATGATCTTCGAATTTTTAGTGATGATTTTGGAAGAGATCAAACCATCACTAATGATGAAGTTACGACTGTCATATTTTGGTCACACTGTGCAAAGAGAGATAGCTGGAGAAGGAAACAATGTTTGGGAAGGCAGAAGGAACCATGCAAAGGGTGAGACTGACTACAAGGTGGTTGTACACATTGACTACAGCTTTGAGGATGACACTGGAGGATCTAGTCAGACTAGCACAAAGCCGACATCTTTTTTAGAGCTCCCAGTTATCATTTCGCTAGGACTCGGACCAGAGTTGATGGCACTCAATAATAATGAGTGATGAAAGACAATAACCCTGTGGTCTGGTGAGGGCCACCCTCCAACATACAGCTTGTGAAGGAATAGGTCAACAAACGGCCCAACACACATGGGAGTCATTTGACTTGATATTTACACATTACGTTATTTATTTCTAGGAGCTCCAACAAAGCCACTGCTACTCCCAACCACATGAAATTGGCTCTTGTCCTGTCCAGTTTCTCCTCTGTATCATGCCACGTGGCCTACAATACTAAGATAATGGACCGATACTAAAGCTGGTCGCACCCTAGAAAAATGATGTTCGAAAACATTTGTCTCAGTAATGTTTGTTGAATTTTCAAACCGTTGGTGGAGTGGACGTTTGTTTTCTACGGCATGGAAGGGAATCTTCGAAGGAACAGTATGGAAATTTTTCTCAAACTAATTTCTAACAGTGAATGTGGGTTTCGTTTGGGAAATTACAACTTATTCCAAAATCAAATGTTAAAAGCAAACTAAATTTTGAAGTACTTTCCAATGACTTTCGTCATCTAGTGTTCTAAAGGGAATTTTTATATGATTGTGTCCATACAAACCTTCATTCATAACCTACTACTGTATGGCCAGTGGTGGTGAACCCTTACATATACCCGCGTGAAGTGACTGGTGAAACTGATGCTTTTCCCCCAGATTAGTGCACACACAGAACAGTCTAGGGATGTCTTTTTGATGCTTTATTGAAAATTTTAACTTGGATGGGGTGAAGGGAGCCTAAACACCCCAAAAGTAGAACTGAACTTTTTGAGGACTCTTCTCTCTCTGAGCTACACAAAAAAGTTCCACACGACTCTCTGCTGCTTGTAGGTGACCATGTCACACAAAGTTACTAAGGCCCTGAACTCAGGTCGTTTCCTCGTGATGCCATGGGATCATCGGCTTGCTCCTTCCAATATCGGCACCTTTTTCGTGAGGGAGACACAGACTCACACCCCCACAGGACAGATGGACGTTCTTTCCCTCATGTTCATTCTGGTATTCTCCAGTAAGCTTCTCCAGACCCAAACAGACTCCAGGACCAGACTTAGCAAATAGACCACCCAGCTTAAGCTCCATCTGGGACATCAGTGTCTTCTGAATGGCACCTCCAGAAATCCAGCCCCAGGGGCAGAGCCTCTGCAAAGGGGTCTCCTCCAGCAGGACTGGACCCAGGAACTCCTCACCCCTTCCTCAGTCCCTAGTCTATTTATGGGCTGTCCAGCCACCTACTGGGCACACTTCCCCAGGGATTGGCTGAACAACCCATAAATATTCAGGCTGCCTCTTTCATTTTTCCTCCCACCATTATTTTAGAATCCTCTAGAAAACAGGGGGAAGCAATCAGAGCAGCCGCCTGTGAGAGACTGAGCAGTCCAAATAGAAGCTGTACTAAATTGTCCTAATAGCCTGCACTAAGATGGTGCTACACTAGCCCCAGGTGATACACAGTGATGAAACAAATCCTCTTAGATAAGTTGTACCTGTTTATCTGCTACACTTTCATCTCTACTGCATCCTACAACACACAGATCAAAGAATATTTCTCAGTTCCAGCAGGCAAGGGGCAGGGATCTGATGTCACACACAGCACAGCATAGAGCAGGGAGCTGAGTGTAATCTGAGAGCTGAGTGAAAGGAATGGACACACCCTCCTCTACACGGTCTCACCCTGGTGTCACGGGCTTGTGTCAGGTCCCCCAGCCTCACTTCAGACTCCCCGAGTTCTGTTTTCTTCTGATCAGCAGAACGGAAGCCGGTAAATATATGTGTGTGTGTGTGTGTATATTTATTTATTTATATATATATATATATATATATATATATATATATATATAAAATATATATAAATATTTATTGAAATGTATTTTGAAATATATTGAATACAGCCAAAATTGTAGTATTTCAAATATATTTTTCTTCCATGTGGGTTTCCAGGATGAACACAATGAGTGATCGGTACTGATCACTCACTGTGTTTATTCATAACTGAAGCATAGTAAACTGTGTTTTGTTTTGGGGGGGGGCGGCCCTGTCAGATTTGCTATATGGGGCCCCCATTGCTTCTGGCAGCAGCCCTGCCTGTGATACAAGCAGATGCAATTGCATGGGGCCCACCACGGAGACACCGGTCTGAATTCATGGCAGTGACTTGTGGCAGCCAATCAGAAGTCTTGACGGACAGATCTAAGTGCTCTGAACAACAAAATCCTAGCGGTTGTTATAGCGATTGCACACGCCGGGTCTCTGCGGAGGCCGCTATGTGTGTACCGGAGCGTTCAGGAATCCATTACTGTAATGAACAAGCTCACACTCCACGACGCTGAAAAATTCATTACTTGAAGAGTAAATAATAAATGAAAGCACCAAACAACAACGTAACACATAAAGCTATTCCATTTATCGTTTTCACACTTACGCTGTTATATGGATGAGATAATTAAGCATTGCTTAACGTTCACCAAGATAAACAATTTCTGTATTAAAGCCAACCCTTGTTCCTAATGGCCAGTGCAATGTACTAATGGCCCTAGAGAAGAGCGGGTGGTGACAGCTATGGGGGACACGCACCTAGATAAAACCTGCCACCACTTGCAGGGCCTGTGCAAGACACGTGTGCCAGCTCTGAAGGGTCTGTGGCCATGTCTGGTGCCAGTATAGTGGATCTGCTGTCTTGGTATCTTTTGGTTCCACTTGTGATGACTACCCGTACCTCTGCTTTGCCCCTGTGTTTCATATCTACCCATCCTGTGTAGTTGGGGGACTATGGGGCCAATGAGGGTTAATGTTGATAAATGTAAGGTTCTGCACTTGGGGGCTAAGAATATGCATGCATCATATATACTAGGGGGTACAACTGGGGGGGTCAATGGTGGAGAAGGATATGGGGGGTCAATGGTGGAGAAGGATCTGGGGGGGTCAATGGTGGAGAAGGATCTGGGGGGGGGTCAATGGTGGAGAAGGATCTGGGGGGGGTCAATGGTGGAGAAGGATCTGGGGGGTCAATGGTGGAGAAGGATCTGGGGGGTCAATGGTGGAGAAGGATCTGAGGGGGTAAATGGTGGAGAAGAATCTGGGGGGATCAATGGTAGAGAAGGATCTGGGGGGTCAATGCTAGAGAAGGATCTGGGGGTTCTGGTAGATCACAAGCTTAATAATACCAAGCTGCAGGTTCTAAAGAGAGCAAAATCCTCTCCTGTATTAGAAGAGGTATAGACTCAAAAGAGAGATATCACCCACCCCCCACCCCCCCTGGTACAAATCATTAGTAAGATCTCATCTGGAATATGCAGTTCAGTTTTGGGCACCAATTCACAAAAAGAACATTGGGGAACTGGAGAAAGTGCAGAGAAGAGCAACCCAACTGATAAGAGGCATGGAGGAGATCAGCTATGAGGAAAGATTAGAGGAACTGAATGTATTCTCTACTGAGAAGAGGGAATGAAGGGGGGATATGATCTCCATGTATAATACATAAGGGGGGGATATGATCTCCATGTATAATACATAAGGGGGGATATGATCTCCATGTATAATACATAAGGGGGGGATATGATCACCATGTATAATACATAAGGGGGGATATGATCTCCATGTATAATACATAAGGGGGATATGATCACCATGTATAATACATAAGGGGGGATATGATCTCCATGTATAATACATAAGGGGGGATATGATCTCCATGTATAATACATAAGGGGGGGATATGATCTCCATGTATAATACATAAGGGGGGATATGATCTCCATGTATAATACATAAGGGGGGATATGATCTCCATGTATAATACATAAGGGGGGGATATGATCTCCATGTATAATACATAAGGGGGATATGATCTCCATGTATAATACATAAGGGGATATGATCTCCATGTATAATACATAAGGGGGGGATATGATCTCCATGTATAATACATAAGGGGGGGATATGATCTCCATGTATAATACATAAGGGGGATATGATCTCCATGTATAATACATAAGGGGATATGATCTCCATGTATAATACATAAGGGGGGATATGATCTCCATGTATAATACATAAGGGGGGGATATGATCTCCATGTATAAATCCATCAGTGGTTCATATAGTGAACTCGGTGTAGAGTTATTCCCCCTGAGGTCATCACAGAGGACAAGGGGGCGCTCTCTACGTCTGGAGGAAAAGAAATGTAATCTTCAAACACGGAAAGGTTTCTTCACAGTGAGAGCGGTGAGAATGTGGAATAGACTTCCTCAAGAGTTGGTTGTGGCCAGCTCAGTGGATTGCTGTAGGAAAGTCCTGGATTCTTTCTTGGATACACAGAATATAACTGGATATAACATTTATAGGGAAAGTTGATCCAGGGAATATCCGATTGCCTCTTAGAGGATCAGGAAGCAATTTTTTTCCCAGCAGGAGCACATTGGATCGTGCTTTGCTGGGTTTTTTCTTGCCTTCCTCTGGATCATCTGTGGCTGTAGGATTATAACCCTTTTTTTTTTTTTAGTGGTTGAACTGGATGGACTTTTGTCTTTTTTCAGCCAGACTATGTCATCTAGGATTAATATTGTGTATGTAGATGTTGTATCCATCAAACATGTTTCTTGCAGCAAGTCTACCTCTTCAAGGAAGCATACGCAGTTACTGCAAATAATCCTTTCACATGAACTATGTAATCCTCCTCATATATCTGCCCCCCCCCCATATACCTCCTATGCCCCCTATTGCCCTTCCATTCCGAGGAGCAGGTTCCCCCCCCGAGGGTTTTCACACTCTGTCCGCAAGTCCTGGCCATCTTGCTCAGGTCATTAGGTGGAGACAAATGTGATTCCCCCCCCCCCCCCCGAACGCCAAGTTCCGATCTTTAGAAAAGTCGATGAAGTTCTACCATGTAACTTTAACGCGCGGTCACCTGAGACAGCGCCGGTGACGGGCGGATTGATTGTCAGGAAAGACTTTGAGGCTCATTTCCATTATTGTAGAATAATTAAAAATTCAAAGGGTTAAAAGATAGCTTTTAAATATTTTAGTGTTTGTCTGCCCCCGTCAACTTATTCTTTCTTTCCAAGAACGGCAAAGCCTCAAACTGTATGGCGAGTTATATTCGTCTGCGACACAATAACAATGGCGGCGGTGGAGAACTGACCGATCATCTACCCGGAGAAGCCGCGTCCAGCCACGTGCTGCGTAAAGTGTCTATTCCCAGCAAATCAGCCTTCCCCTTCTACGTGGTAATGATGATCACAAACAGTTTAGTTGGAGATTTGCAGTTGTTGTCTGCGTGTCGGCGGCGTAACCTGCGCTAATCTCCGGGGCAGGAGCATCTGCTTCTATTGCTTCGTCCTATGCAGCCAAAACTCAGGATTCAGACCTGCTTGGGAGGAATGTAGATCTATAGTGAGACAAAAAGAATAAAAAAAAAATATATATATATATAATTATTATTATTATTATACAGTATTTATATAGCGCCAACAGTTTGCTCAGCGCTGTACATTACAATGGGAGACAATACACGAGACAGTACAGTAACAATACAATAAAGTACACGAGGGGTTCGAGATCCCTGCTCCTTGGAGATTACAATCTGGGATATATATATATATTTATTTCAGGTACTTATATAGCGCCGTCAATGTACGCCGCGCTTTACATATATATTGTACATTCACATCAGTCCCTAACCCTCAAGGGGCGTACAATCTAAGGTCCCTAACCCTCAAGGGGCGTACAATATAAGGTCCCTAACCCTCAAAGAGCGTACAATCTAAGGTCCCTAACCCTCAAGGGGCGTACAATCTAAGGTCCCTAACCCTCAAGGGGCGTACAATCTAAGGTCCCTAACCCTCAAGGGGCGTACAATCTAAGGTCCCTAACCCTCAAGGGGCGTACAATCTAAGGCCCCTAACCCTCAAGGGGCGTACAATCTAAGGTCCCTAACCCTCAAGGGGCGTACAATCTAAGGTCCCTAACCCTCAAGGGGCGTACAATCTAAGGTCCCTAACCCTCAAGGGGCGTACAATCTAAGGTCCCTAACCCTCAAGGGGCGTACAATCTAAGGTCCCTAACCCTCAAGGAACGTACAATCTAAGGTCCCTAACCCTCAAGGGGCGTACAATCTAAGGTCCCTAACTCACATTCATACATACACATACTAGGGACAATGTAGACAGGAGCCAATTCACCTACCAGCATGTCTTTGGAGTGTGGGAGGAAACCGGAGTACCCGGAGGAAACCGGCACAGGGAGAACATGCAAACCCCGGGCTGGTGGTGCCACGGTTGGGTATATATATCTATATATATATATATCAGGGGCGGACTCACAACTCATGGGGCCCCCGGGCAATAGGGGATCATGGGGCCCCTGTGTCCTTGCTCAAACTCAAAAAAGCCTGTGAAAAAGGTACCAGGGGCATCTCATGGGGCCCCTTACCGAGCCCGGGCCCTCGAACGGTGCCCGAGTTTCCAAATGGTCAGTCCACCCCTGATATATATATATATATATATATATATATATATATATATATAACGTGGGGAAACACAGTAACACTGGATATTTGTAAGTGGGGTCTATGGTTGATGGTGGTGGACAATTGTTCCTGGTGGTGGTGGTGGTGGGGGGGGGGGATCTTATGTTGCTGGGGGTTCAGTGGTTGCTGGGAGGTATCTACTGTTGACATGAGGTCTGTTGATGGTTGCTGGGAGATCTTTTGTTGCTGCTTGGGGTCTATTGTTGCTTGGGTGGTAATTTGTTGTGGGGGGTCTATTGTTGCTGGGGGGGTCTATTGTAGTAGAGGGGATTTATTGTTGCTGGAGGAGGGGCTATTGTGAGGGGATCTATTTTACAATTTTTCTTGTTGCTGGTGTGTGTGTCTGGGGGGGGTCTTATGTTGCTGGGGGTTCTGTTGTTGCTGGGAGGTATCTACTGTTGACATGAGGTCTGTTGATGGTTGCTGGGAGATCTGTTGTTGTTGCTGCTGGGGGTCTATTGTAGCTGGGGTGGTAATTTGTTCTTGGGGATGGTGGTCCATTGTTGCCAGGGGGTCTATTGTAGTAGAGGGGATTTATTGTTGCTGGAGGAGGGGCTATTGTTGTGAGGGGATCTATTTTACAATAATTCTTGTTGCTGGTGTGTGTGTGTGTGTTTGGGGGGGTCTTATGTTGCTGGGGGTTCGGTTGTTGCTGGGAGGTATCTACTGTTGACATGAGGTCTGTTGTTGGTTGCTGGGAGATCTGTTGTTGCTGCTGGGGGTCTATTGTTGCTTGGGTGGTAATTTGTTGTGGTGGGTCTATTGTTACTGGGGGGGTCTATTGTAGTAGAGGGGATTTATTGTTGCTGGAGGAGGGGCTATTGTTGTGAGGGGATCTATTTTACAATTTTTCTTGTTGCTGGTGTGGGGGGGGGGGGGTCTTATGTTGCTGGGGGTTCAGTTGTTGCTGCGAGGTATCTACTGTTGACATGAGGTCTGTTGATAGTTGCTGGGAGAAACACAGGAACAATAGTACGCACTCCGTATATATATGATGTGTGGAGAAAAACACAGGAAAAGCAACAAGGCAGCAATGATGGAAGGATTAGGACTGAGCAGTACAACCAAGACTGGGGACTTCCCATTGGGCTGGTATAAAGAAGGCCGTCACTGGGCAAAAGTAGCATATTCTTACTGCAGCCTAGATCAGGGCCACAGGGGGCGCTCTTAGTGCAAGATATTACCAGTCAACCACTAGCCCAGAACGCTGGCCAGCTAAGGACACTAACAAGAACCAGCAACACTTTTCAGTCCAACACAATGACCAGCCGGGGATACTATGCAGCCCGGGACCCTGGCCAGCTAAGGACACTGAGCAGCCTGGGACACTATCCAGCCCAGGATATTTGCCAGCTAAGGACATTGACTGGCCTGGGACATGATCCAGCCCAGGGCATTAGACTACTGAGGACATTGAGTAGCCATGAACACGATCCAGACCAGGACTCTAACCAGCCCAGGGCATTAGACTGCTGAGGACATTTACCAGCCCAGGAAACTAGTCAGCCAAGGACACTACCCAGCTGAGGACACTAGCTAGCTAAGGACACTGACCAGCCTGAGACATGATCCAGCCCGGGACACGATCCAGGCCAGGGCATTAGACTGCTGAAGACATTTCCCAGCCCAGAAAATTATCCAGCTGAGGACACTAACCAGCCCAGAAAACTAGCCAGCTGGGGACACTAGCCAGCTGAGGACACTAACCAGCCCAGGACACTAGCCAGCTGAGGACACTAACCAGCCCAGAAAACTAGCCAGCTGGGGGCACTAGCCAGCTGAGGACACTAACCAGCCCAGGACACTAGCCAGCTGAGAACACTAGCCAGCCCAAGGCACTACCCAGCTGAGGACACTAACCAGCCCAGAAAACTAGCCAGCTGGGGACACTATCCAGCTGAGGACACTAACCAGCCCAGGACAATAGCCAGCTGAGGACACTAACCAGCCCAGGACACTAGCCAGCCCAAGACACTAGCCAGCTGAGGACACTATACAGCCAAGGACACTGCCCAGCTGAGGACACTAACCAGCCAAGGACACTAACCAGGCCAGGAAACTAGCCAGCCAAGGACACTAACCAGCCCTAGACACTACCCAGCTGAGGACACTAACCAGCCCAGGAAACTAGTCAGCCAAGGACACTAACCAGAAAAGGACACTAACCAGCAAAGGACACTAACCAGCTCAGGACACTACCAAGCTGAGGTAACTAACCAGCCCAGGAAACTAGCCAGCCAGGGACACTAGCAAACTGAGGACACTAACCAGCACAGGACAATAGCCAGCTAATGGCACTAACCAGTTCAGGACTCTAGCTAACTGAGGACACTAACTAGCCCAGGACACCAGCCAGCCTAGCCAGTTGAGGACACTAACCAGCCCAGGACATTAGCCAGCTGAGGGCACTCACCAGCCCAGGACATTAACCAGCTGAGGACACTAACTAGCCCAGGACATAAGCCATTCCAGGACATTTTCCAGCTATGGACACCAGTCACCTTGTCACACTGGTCAGCCTAGGACACTGACCAGCCAAGGCTACCAGCCAAAATATAAAAGAACACAAATCCTCGTCACCGCTCCACCATCCACTGTGTCATAGTATGACTTTCCTCTTAGGGGAAGACCACCAAATGGATATTAATGAACCCAAAAGCAATCAAAGAACTGTTAATCTGCCCGAAGGAACCCTGTGGGGCCTTCCCTTGGTCTCAGGAGGCTTTCTCAATAATGTAGACAGGACCCCTTCTAGACATGAACCCTCCCGGTCTTTGTCTGGTGGGACCTAGGTCCATCCACCAACATTTATTGACCATTTCAGTGCCGCTCAGACTTCTCACAACTCTAAAGCAGAGGTCTCCAAACTTCAGCCCATGGACCACATATGGTGGACTACAAGGTTTTATCCAACGCACAGCAACTGTCCATGAAGATACAGCGTCTGGATGGCAGAGGATGTGGCAGGCTGTGTATCATAAAACAAACCAGCACATCCACTACCAGCCAGCTGTGTTCCTCCCCCAGCCACTAGCACAGATTCCCCATCACCCCCCCCCTGCTTTGGTTGGTTCATAGGAACGCTGGCATCCTGGCAACCTGAAAGGTAAAAGGGACTATGCTGGGCACATATGGATGTAAAGGGGGACTCTGATGGCCACTCCTGGATGTAAGGGGGGACTCTGATGGCCACTCCTGGATGTAAGGGGGGACTCTGATGGCCACTCCTGGATGTAAGGGGGGACTCTAAATGGGCATTCCCTAGTTTTAGGGGGGGGAAGAAATGGGCATTGCTGGATGTAAGGGAGGGAGTCTGGTGGGCATTCCTGGATGTGAGGAGGATTCTGAGGGGTACTTCTGGATGTAAGGGGGGAGGGGGGGGGGGGTTGATGAGCACTCCAAGATTTTAAGGGGGACTCTGCTGGGCACTCCTGGATGTAATTGGGGATTCTGATGGGCACTCCTGAATGTAAGCAGGAACTCTGATGGGCATTACTGGATGTAAGGGGGAACTCTGATGGGCATTTTTGGATGTAAGGGGGAACTCTGATGGGCACTCCTGGATGTAAGGGGGACTCTGAAGGGCCATTCTGGATCTAAGGAGGAACTCTGATGGGCCATTCTGAATGTAAGGGAGGATTTTGATGGGCATTTCTGGATATAAGGGGGAACTCTGATGGACACTCCTGAATGTAAGAGCCAACTCTGACAGGCACTCCTGGATGTAAGGGGGAACTCCGATGGGCATTCCTGGATATAAGAGGGGACTCTGATGGGCCATTCTGAATGTAATGGGGGACTCTGAAAGGCCATTCTTGATGTAAGGGAGGACTCTGATGAGCACTCCTGGATGTAAGGGGGATTCTGATGGGCCATTCTGGATGTAAGGGGGGATTCTGATGGGCCATTCTGAATGTAAGGCGGGATTCTGATGGGCACTCCTGGATGTAAGGGGGAACTCTGATGGCCATTCTGGATGTAAGGGAGGACTCTGATGGGCCATTCTGGATGTAAGGGGGAACTCTAATGGGCACTCCTTGATATAAGGAGGAACTCTGATGGGCCATTCTGGATGTAAAGGGGGTTCTGAAGGGCCATTCCGGATGTAAAGGGGGATTCTGATGGGCATTCCTGGATGTAAGGGGGTACTCTGATGGGCACTCCTGAATGTAAGGGGGAACTGTGATGGGCACTCCTAGATGTAAGGGGGGACTCTAAAAGGCCATTCTGGATGTTAGGGAGGACTCTGATGGGCACTCCTGGATGTAAGGGGGGTTCTGATTGGCCATTCTGGATGTAAGGGGGAACTCTGGTGGGCCATTCTGAATGTAAGGAGGTATTCTGATGGGCATTCCTGGATGTAAGGGGGGACTCTGATGGGCATTCCTGGATGTAAGGGGGGACTCTGATGGACACTCCTGGATGTAAGGGGGGACTCTGATGGGCCATTCTGGATGTAAGGGGGAACTCTTTATAAAACCTATTTTTTTCAGCCTGTGAATCTTTGCAGATGATACGATGTGAAAAGTTTGGAGTCCTCTGCTCCGAAGAGATGAAAGAAGCGATAATCAGGACCAGTTGTATTGTGACTGTAATTGGCGCGATGATTTGATGTGCGTGGTGCGGTGTGTCAGGGCTGAAGTCTGCCGCAATAACGGGAGGATTACATCCACTAACATGATTAAAGACGAGGAAGAAGCATTTAATGAGGTAAATGTTAATAGATGGCGGTCCTACAGCCGGATGCTGATTATTCCGACAAGCTCCGCCATGGCCGTCCCGCACCACCGATTCGTCTCTCTATCACGTTAACACGCCGCTAATCAGGGCTGCTAATCCCGATCAGCTTGATGGGCTTTTATAATAGAAGGGATATTATTTCTGTGGATAATTCAGTGTTTATCTGTTGCAGAAACTCCGGAGATTTGACACGTTCAGGGTGGGGAACGTCAGGAACCCAGAATCTGAAATCACAATGGAGCCTCTATGTCTTTCAATTCCAACACAAATCCAAAACACCAGAGGGGAGGGGGGTTATTCCTCATTTTATGATATCGGGCTATGGGATGGAAATGTCCGCATGTCCCAGGTACCCCTGAGAGGGGGAGGGTAAACCGGCCTTCCCGTTCTAATGGCCCCAGAACGTTGACGCTTCATCCAGAAATCTGACTTACGTAACATATGAGCGGATTATTCCCGACGTGTGACCGCCACACCGAGGGGAACCTGCGAGATCCATGTGGGTCGCCCTTCGGCCGTCTCTAGCTTGTGTAATGGGTCTTCGCTCTCACACATCCCCCCCACCACCACCATACTCCATAGACATTGTGTGACCAGACAACTCCATTCAAAGCCGCCTTGTATGGACGCCAACTCTCCGGACACAATGGTGGGTCTGCTCATTGTTTGTAAAGAGGTTTTCAGACAATCAAAGGCTTTTTGGCTATAGGCTGTTTCATCTCCAGCAGAATTCTGGAGAGTCGGAGGCCAGTTCCTTGTCAACCTGGATCAGAATCATCTCTTTGTTCTACCAGGCAAACAGCCATGGGCAGCAATTACTCTGTACGGGAAGAGGCTGGAGGAGCTGAGATGTCCTCTCTCTCCACAGACAGATAATTCTGAGAAACGTATGTTCTATCTACGCAGATCTGCCCCAACACAATGCATTCCTTCACATAGAAGAATGTGCCGAGGTCATCAGCCCCGCTGCAGGCAGCTCACCCTTCCAATCACTCTATTATTTTTACTTCTTCATGTATAAGGACCCAGCCTCCGATCTGCTATCAAGGCAAAGCTCATGTGTGGAAACAGGCATGTATTCTAATCAGGCCACGGTCCAGAAGTGAAAAAACACATTGCATGCCGAAGAAACGACACGCAAACGTCATGTATAGTCTACATCCCCACCTGAGCACGTCACACACTGCAGGACATGGGACATGTATAATTATTACCTAATAACACCAATAGCATGTGATCACTCACAGCCAATGTAGGGAAACCTGGCAGTGTGCTGAGGTCATGTGATCACTTACAGTGTGGAGAGGTCACGTGATCACTCAGAGCCAATGTAGGGAAACCTGGCAGTGTGCTGAGGTCATGTGATCACTCAGAGCCAATGTAGGGAAACCTGGCAGTGTGGAGAGGTCATGTGATCACTCAGAGCCAATGTAGGGAAACCTGGCAGTGTGGTGAGGTCATGTGATCACTCAGAGCCAATGTAGGGAAACCTGGCAGTGTGGAGAGGTCATGTGATCACTCAGAGCCAATGTAGGGAAACCTGGCAGTGTGGAGAGGTCATGTGATCACTCACAGTGTGGTGAGGTCATGTGATCACTCACAGCCAATGTAGGAAAACTTGGCAGTGTGGAGAGGTCATGTGATCACTCACAGCCAATGTAGGGAAACCTGGCAGTGTGCTGAGGTCACGTGATCGCTCACATCCAATGTAGGAAAACCTGGCAGTGTAGAGAGGTCATGTGATCACTCAGAGCCAATGTAGGGAAACCTGGCAGTGTGGTGAGGTCATGTGATCACTCAGAACCGATGTAGGGAAACCTGGCAGTGTGGAGAGGTCATGTGATCACTCAGAACCGATGTACGGAAACCTGGCAGTGTGCTGAGGTCATGTGATCACTCAGAGCCGATGTAGGGAAACCTGGCAGCGTGGAGAGGTCATGTGATCACTCAGAGCCAATGTAGGGAAACCTGCCATTGTGGTCTTGTGATCTCTGAGAGTTAATGTAGGGAAACATTGGCAGTGTGATGAGAGCATGTGAACCTGTCAGATGCGGTCATGTGATCTCTCAGAGCCAATGAAGGGAAACCTGGTGGCCTGAAAAAGTCATGTGATCACTCAGGTCCAATGTAAGAAAACCTAGCAGTCTGATTAAGTCATGTGATTAGTGACAGCCAATGTAGGAAAACCTGGCAGTGTGATGGGTTCATGTTATCACTCAGGACCAATGTGGGGACACCTGGCAGTGTTATGGGATCATGTGATCACTCAGGGCCAATGTAGGGAAACCTGGCAGCGTGGTGAGGTCATGTGATCATTGAAAGGAAATATAAGAAAACCTAGCAGTGTGATGAAGTCATGTGATCACTGACAGCCATTATAGAGAAACCTGGCATTTTGGTGAGGTCATGTGATCACTGAAAGACAATGTAAGAAAATTTGGCAGTGTGAGGAGGTCATGGGATCACTGAGAGCCAATGTAGTGAGATGATGTCACATGATCATGCTGAGCCAACGTTGGGAAAGCTGGCAGTCAGATGATGCCATGTGATCACTCTGTGCCAATGAGGTGAAGGCTGACAGGGCGATATATTTGTGATAACTGTGAGCCGATAGAGGGAAGCTAGCATGTCACATGATCACTTAGGGCCAATATCCACAAGGCTTGCAGTGTCCGGATGTCATGTGATCAGTCATAGCCAATGCAAAGAACCTGGAGTGTGATGATGTCATAAACCTGCCCCATCCATTGGCTCTGAGTGATCACATGAGCTCGCCAAACTGCTAGCATGCGCCCAAAACGCTCTGGGCAGAGCAGGGGCGGACTGACTGCTCATGAGGCCCCCGGGCAATAGGGGATCATGGGGCCCCTGTGTCCTTGCCCAAACTCAAAAAAGCCTATAAAAGGTACCAGGGGCATCTCATGGGGCCCCCTACTGACCCCAGGCCCTCGGGCAGTGCCCGAGTTTTTAAATGGTCAGTCCGCCCCTGGGGCAGAATATATTTACAGCGGAGCCACATCTCTAGTTCTTTGAAGTATCAGCCGCTACAATGCGGTCATTGGTATGGATAACACAGTGACATCACTCAACACATTCTTTTATAGCTGTGACCAATGAAGTTCTCTGGCTCTCTGCTCCTGCTGCCAGGACCCCGGTACGGCAAGAGCCACATCAGATTCCGCACTCCATTAAGAGACATTTTGGCCCATTTCCTGTGTATTCCATACAGGAATCCGTGTCCAGAGTGATGAAGGACATCCGAGGGTTAAAGACAAATGTCCTCTATATATAACCGGATAAAACATAAAAAACAAACGTGCGCCTCAGAAAAATATATGTAAATTTAAATGCCACTGTTCAAGAAAAATCAATCAAATCAAATTATAAACACTCCACAGCGCAAATACATTCAGATAAAATTCTATAAATAAAAGTCCAAAATAAAGTCCAAAAAAATCCAAAGTACATAAATTGTGCTCAATCCCAAAAAAACATGCTCCAAAATTCTTCAAACAAATGTATTCACTTGTTTGAGCACATTTGTTTGAAGAATTTTGGAGCACGTTTTTTTGGAATTGAGCACAATTTATATACTTTGGATTTTTTTGGACTTTATTTTGGACTTTTATTTATAGAATTTTATCTGAATGTATTTGCGCTGTGGAGTGTTTATATATAGCCGGTGCCTGGGGGTGTCAGGACACGGGAGGGCGTGGGAAATTTATACAGAGTTAGAGCTCTGCTATAATTCCTTCTCAGACCAAATCTGAGCTCCAGGGGTGTCCACCATTAAGGGGTTAAAATACATTTTCTGCATTCAGTGATTGGCCGGACTCCAATCCAAATCTACGCTGACTCTGTATCCGAGGCCTCAGTACCGGCGCCTCCCAGAATGCACCAAAACGGTAACATGCAGGTTAGTGGACAAGGGTTCGGTCAATCCTGGGGCACAGTTTTATTGGGAAGAAGCCATTGAGTTTTAATGTGCCCCACACCCCCCATCACAGGAGGTTCTGTTGACCACCATCAATGATTTGTCTTGTCCTGGAGATGTTCCCACACATAAGGCACAATTGCCTTTATTCATCTGGCTCTGGTCACAAAAGAGGTCATTTATACCACATCTTGAATGGACTTTGAGGCTTTTGCCCTGTACAGTGACCAGGGGTGGACTGACAACTCATTGGGCCCCCGGGCAAAAGGAAATCATGGGGCCTGTGTCCTCGCCAACACTCAAACCACACCTAAAAAAGCCTATGAAAGGTATTAGGAGCATCTCATGGGGCCTCCTACTGACCCTGGGCTCTCGGGCAGTGCCTGAGTACCCAAATGGTCAGTCCGCCCCTGACAGTGACTTTATATCTTGTTATCCTCTCTGGCCAGCGACCATGGCCATACTGGCCTCTGTTGCATGCCATATATACTAATGCTATATGTTTATGCATTTATGTCTGTCTTAGCTGTGTCCATTATCTGTATGGTTGGCACATCTAGGTGCCCCCCGGTGTGTGTAGTAGGCTCATATTCCATCTAGTGGGTGTTGGGGGTGTCAATGGGCTGGTATTATCTCCCTCAGCTCCTCTTTCTCCTTTGTGAGGGGGGTGGCGGGATGGGAGGGTCCTCCATCTAGAGGAGGGCTTTCTTGTGGGTCCTTGTAGGGGTATTGGGGAGTTGATAGGGCTGGTGGGGTGGGTTGTGTCAGAGGTTGGGTGTTGGAGGTTGGGGGTGTCAGTGGGCTGGTACTATCTCCCTCAGCTCCTCTCGCTCCTTTGTGAGGAGGATGGCAGAACGGGAGGGTCCTCCATCTAGGTGAAGAGTTTCTTGTGGGTCCTTGTCGGGGTGTTGGGGGTTGATAGGACTGGCAGGGTGGGTTGTGTCAGAGGGTGGGTGTTGGGAGGTTGGGGGTGTCAGTGGGCTGGTACTATCTCCCTCAGCTCCTCTCGCTCCTTTGTGAGGAGGATGGCAGAACGGGAGGGTCCTGCATCTAGGTGAGGGGTTTCTTGTGGGTCCTTGTCGGGGTGTTGGGGGGTTGATAGGACTGGTGGGGTGGGGTGGGTTGTGTCAGAGGGTGGGTGTTGGGGGGTTTGGGGTGTCAGTGGGCTGGTATGATCTCCCTCACCTCCTCTCTCTCCTTTGTGTGGGGGGTGGTGGGACGGAGGGTCCTCCCTCTATGGGAAGGATTTCTTGTGGGTCCTTGTCGGGGTATTGGGGGGTTGATAGGACTGGTGGGGTGGGTTGTGTCAGATGTTGAGTGTTGGGGAGTTGGGGGTGTCAGTGGGCTGGTAGTATCTCCCTCAGCTCCTCTCTCTCCTTTGTGAGGGGGGTGGCGGGATGGGAGGGTCCTCCATCTAGAGGAGGGCTTTCTTGTGGGTCCTTGTGGGGGTATTGTGGGGTTGATAGGGCTGGTGGGGTGGGTTGTCAGAGGTTGGGTGTTGGAGGGTTGAGTTAGTTCAGTCCCAGTGGACCAATTCTATTCTCGGTCCATTCTTGAGGGTCCCCTCTTGATATCTCTGGGGGGGTAGGGTCCTCTGTCATGCAGGATTGTCATGTCTCCGGTGGCTTATAATTGTTTATGATGCATAATAAAATTCCCTTGAGGTTAGCCTTCTAGGTTTGCAGACTTTTTTCTTCTCTTCTTTTTTGTTTTTGATGTTCCCACACACCATAATGACAAAAATAATAATGAATACAAAATGTTCTCTTATGCTGCTGCAGACGTGTCCAGGACTGGCGTTCTGCATAGGCAACACAGGCCATGGCCACTAACACTTGGGAGTGTATTTAAAAAACATTTGCTCGCCCTGTGCCTGGACTTTTATTTTGTGCAAACAGAGGAAAAATCGAATGTTACTTGGCTTTCTTTTCTTTGCAGGTCGAATGTTATTCATTCGCACGGTAAAGAGCCAATCAGGAAAATACTGCATTATTGCCACTAGATGGAACTGATGATCATACATGGGAAATAAATTCTTATTTACTAAGATCCTCAGCTCCACCAGATGTTTAACCCCTTGGCGCCGGCACCTCCCAGCCCTTTAAGGGTTTCAGAAGCCGGGAGGCGGGGCGGGGTTTAGAGTCATGTGACCTCCATGACACAATGTCACGGCGGTCACATGATCGGGAAAGATCCCGATCGAAACAGGAGATCGGGACCTTTCCATGAGTACCAGACGTGTGCTGGGAGCGCGCTCAGTGTCTAGGCCCAGACGCCGGAAGGCCGCACATTTGCATCGGCCGGCGCCAAGAGGTTAATATATAAACCCCATAATAATCAGTAATAAAAAGGTCCACCTCTCTCACCAATACAGCCTATGGTTAGGTCTCAGCACGTTTTGTGTATGTCTAGGTGTGCGCACAGGGTGTGCCAGATGTGCCTAGGCACACCCTAATCACCCATAGTTGCCAACATTCCTAGATGATATGCACATTATCAGATGATTCTCCCTACCATCTCCCCTAGCAGTTTGAGGTGCCCCTGCCTCTCATGGAGGACTGCAGAAACATCCCCGAGAGGGATCCTGCCTCCTCCTTGCTTTCTACTAGTACTGCAATTAAGTTTGAGTGGGCAGGATGGTGATGCACCCAGCCTCTGAGATCGCCGCCTTCTGGGGGTGCTAGAAATGTACTGTGTGCTTACAGTTCTCCACCCCTGGCTCTGTAAACTGAGAACCGAGCTGCCAGAAGAGAAGGGGCCACAGTGACCGCTACTTCTCTGGTTGTGGAATGTAGGAGCACCGAATGGGCAGACTATCTCTGAGCCTCTCTGCCCCCTATGGCATTTCATATTTTTTGGTGCTATACCAGGACTAGCCTGTGGTCAGAGAGGGGGCAGCACAAGACAGTTAGCCATGGAAGGCCCTGCTATTGCTGCATCCATGAATCAATCTAAAATTGAGGTGCCACACCATAATATTCAACTCCAAATACAATATTATATCAGTAATAGATTATCTGAAAAGCCAACGCATTTCGGGGACTTTTCCTCCACCCCCATAATCAGGGCTTAACCGAATGAAACAACAATAGGGTGCCCTCATCAGCGACAGTTTGAACGAATGTTGGGCTATCTCATAGGACTCCAGCACCATCCATCTACATAGTGATCATTGAGTCCACATGCATTGTATCAACGTTCCCATTATCTGCTGAAGGGAAGTTACAGCCCTCAAAACGCATTGGCTTGGCATATATTCTGTTATTGAATTAAAACTGTGTTTGGACTTGATTATGGTGCGGTGCCTCAATTTGGGATATACTCATTCCTATCAGAACCCAAGGTGATGGTGGAAGCTCTGCAGAGGGCAGCCCATTATTCAGAGTCTCTACATTCCCACCATTACTGGATGACAACAATAACATATACACCCGCACTGCATCCATGAACAACCATTCATAGAGCCCAAGAAGACTGATGACCAGTCCTGTTCTTCCTGTTGTGCTGGGGGAGACATTGAGGGATGCAGGACACCCGGGTACATGAGCCCGAACTACCGGCAGACATTTCTGAGGGATTTCCCATAAAATACATTCACAATGCTGGTTATTTTTTTCATCTCTGTGAAAGCCAAATACATTTTTAATAACAGTTTATGTAAAATTTAACAGCACATTGAAACATTCATAAATGTCTATTTTTATGCTGCTTTATGGTCACCCTTTCAGTTACTGAAAGCTGAGATTATGCTGCCCTTGGTGCCTGCTGAATGTAACTGAAAAATGTAACTGAAGCTGAGGATGGGCATGTTCACCTCTATCACTGGTTACAGTTCCATCTCTTCATAGAGCACCCTCACTGTCCTTGTAACCATTCAGGGCATGGAAACCAGTGATTACCTTGGATAATCCTCCATGTATAAGCTCCATACTTTATCACACTTTCATGGCAATATGATGGACCCGATCCTCCTTCTCGTAATCTCCTGAGCTGCTAGAATTATATTTTTCTTCACCATTACATCTGAAATCCCAAACTATTCTTTGCATGCTATATTAACAGATCCATCATTTTTGTTACACAGGAGAACCTGTCCCTTCCCACCAAGATATTCCTGTCCCTTCCCACCTGTTCCTTTCCACTCAGGAGCACCTGTCATATTCCACCACAATATTTCTGTTCCTTTCCACTCAGAAAGCACATTGTCTCTTACACAACAAGGAGAACTTGCCCTTACCACTGAGATGGCCATGTGCCTTCCCACCTACAAAGCTTTGTCTCTTACTCAACAAGGTAAGCCTGGCCTTACCACTAAGATAGTCCTGTCCCCTCCCACTCAGTAAATGTTGTCACTTACCCAACTAGGAACACATGTCCTTCCCATCAAGATAGCCATGTCCCATCTCACCCAGAACACCTTGTCTCTTGTTCAACAAGGAGAACTTGCCCTTACCACTGAGCCAATCATATCTCTCCCCACTATAAAAGCCTTGTTGTTTACCAAACAAGGAGAATCTTTACCATTAAGACAGCCATATCCCTTCCTACCCAAAATGTCTTGTTTCTTACCCAACAAAAGAGTACCTGTGCTTCCCACCAGGTCAACCATGTCCCTTCGCATCCAAAAGGCCTTGTTTCTTAACCAGCTAGGAGAACCTGCCCTTATCAATGAGATAGTCCTGTGCCTATCCACCCACAAAACCTTGTAGCTTACCCAACAAGGAGCACTTCCCACCCAGACAGCCTTGTCTCTTACTCAACAAGGAGAACCTGCCCTTACCATTTGGACAGCTTTGTCCTTTCCCACCAAGAAAGTCTTGTCTCTTACCAAACAAGGAGAAACTTTGCTTCCCATCAAGACAGCCCTGTCCCTTCCCTACCAGAAAGCCTTGTCTCCTACTCAACAAGGAGAACCTGTTCTTCCCACCAAGATCATCCTGTTCCTTCCCACCCAGAAAGCCTTGTCTACTACTCAACAAGGAGAACCTGTCCTTACCACTAAGATTGCCCTGTATTTTCCCACCCAGAAAGCCTTGTCTCTTACTCAACAAGGACAACCTGTCCTTCCCACTAAGATAGTCCTGTTCCTTCCCACCCAGAAAGCCTTGTCTCTTACTCAGCAAGGAGAACCTGTCCTTCCCACCAAAATAGCTCTGTACCTTCCCACCCAGAAAGCCTTGTCTACTACTCAACAAGGAGAACCTGTCCTTACCACTAAGATTGCCCTATGCATTCCCACCCAGGAAGCCTTGTCTCTTACTCAACAAGGAGAACCTGTCCTTCCCACTAAGATTGCCCTATACATTCCCACCCAGGAAGCCTTGTCTCTTACTCAATAAGGAGAACCTGTCCTTCCCACTAAGATAGTCCTGTCCCTTTCCACGTAGAAAGCGTTGTCTCTATTTTACAAGGAGAACCTGCCCTTACCATCAATATTAACCTCTCCCTTCCCAAACAGTAGTAGCTATTCATCTTGTCCTAATCGGCCTTGTCTGTTCCCAAACAGGAACGCCTGTTCCTTCCAAAGCCAGAACGACCCACCATAGTGGAATATGCAATATATTACATTCCACCACACTGCACATAGAAGAGATATACTGGAAGGGAGTATGGATACCATGGTCTGTAGGTGATCTGTATGTGCACAATACCGGGAAATACATAACAATACTGCATATAACATCTTCATTTCTCCTCCTGGAGGACTCAGTATTGGAAGTGATCATTATTTTCTGTTTACTCATCCTCATAAATAAATATATATATAAGTTCTGAGCAGCCAGCCAATTAAAATACATTTTCTGTCACTGCAGGAAAAGCGTCTCGTTTGTCTTCGGTGAGAGTGACGTTGTCGGTATTTGACCTGAATGATGTGACTGGCCAAGTTCCAGAACTGCAGGCAGGTTCCCTGTGAAATAAATGTGATTTCTGTATAATAAGGTGTCAGGATCGGCTGGACATGATCTACCGCCCTAAACACGCCTGCACTGCCAAGACTTCCTCGCTCTTTAAATGAGCAAAATAATTTGTTCTATTTTTACTTCCCCGGAATTTGGCTTGTTGAACCGCAAGAAGTCCTGTAATGACTTTACGTAATAGCCCCATGCAGAGCGGGTGCAACGTTTACGCGTGTCTAGTGAAATCAGATGTCTTCTGTAGAGACAATACACACCGATCAGCCATAACATTATGACCACTGACAAGTGAAGAATATTGATTATCTCGTTACAATGGCATCTGAAAGTGGGCGGGATATATTAGGCAGCGAGTGAACATGTTGTCCCTGAAGTTGATGTGTTGAAAGCAGAAAAAATAGGAATCACAGTTTGTTGTGTATGAGGCTGTGTAGCTGCAGACTGGTCAGGGCCCATGCCGTGTCCACAGCCAAAAGCGCCTGCAATGGTTATGTGAGCATCAGAACTGGACCACGGAGCCATGGAAGAACGTGGCTGATGAATGAGGGTGTGCGTCACTTACCTGCGGAAGAGAAGGAACCAGGATGCAGTATGGGAAGAAGGCAAGCCAGCAGAGGCCGTGTGATGCTTTGGACAATGTTCTGCTGAAGAAACCTTGGGTCCTGCCATTCATCTGGATGTTACTTTACATGTACCACCTACCTAAACATGTTTGCTGACCAAGTCCACTCCTTCATGGAAACAGTATTCCCTGATGGCAGTGGCCTCCTCCAGCAGGATAATGTGCCCTGCCACACTGCAAAAATGGTTCAAGAATGGTTTGAGGAACACAACAAGTTTTAGGTGTTAACTTGGCCTCCAAGTTCTCCAGATCTCAATTCAATCCAACATCTCTGTGATGTGCTGGGAAAACAAGTCCAATCCATGGAGGTCCAACCTCACAACTTACAGGACCTCAAGGATCTGCTACTGACAGCTTGGTGCCAGATACCAGAGCATAGATTCAGAGGTCTAGTGGAGTCCATGCCTCAATGGGTCAAGACTGTTTTGGTGGCAAAAGAGGGACCTACCTAGGAGGGTGACCATAAAGTTATGGCTGGTGTAGAGCCATACCATTACAGTAACATTACCACATGTGCAGAGCTATTCTTTCATGCTGTTTCTAGTTTTTTTATGATACTCTAAAGTGGTCTCCAAATTGTGGCCCAGGGAGCCAGATGTGGCCCTTTGCTTGCCTTTATTTGGCCCTTGGGGCACTATTTCATCCACCAATAATGGGGCACAATTCCTCCCAATGACATCAACAATGGGGCACAATTCCTCCCAATTACACCAATGATGGAACACTATTCCTACTGATGATGGGGCACTATTCCTCCCAATGGCACCAATGATGGGGCACTATTCCTCCCACTGACACCAATGATGGGACACTATTCCTCCCACTAATACCAATGATGGGGCACTATTCCTCCCACTGACACCAATGATGGGGCACTATTCCTCCCACTGACACCAATGATGGGGCACTATTCCTCCCACTAATACCAATGATGGGGCACTATTCCTCCCACTGACACCAATGATGGGGCACTATTCCCCCCACTGTTACCAATGATGGGGCACTATTCCTCCCACTGATACCAATGATGGGGCACTATTCCCTCCACTTATGCCAATGATGGGGCACTATTACTCCCCCTGACACCCATGATGGGGCACTATTACTCCCCCTGACACCAATGATGGGGCACTATTCCTCCCACTGATATCAATGATGGGGCACTATTCCTCCCACTGATACCAATGATGGGGCACTATTCCTCCCACTGATACCAATGATGGGGCACTATTCCTCCCACTGATACCAATGATGGGGCACTATTCCTCCCACTGACACCAATGATGGGGCACTATTCCTCCCACTGACACCAATGATGGGGAACTATTCCTCCCACTGATACCAATGATGGGGCACTATTCCTCCCACTGACACCAATGATGGGGCACTATTCCTCCCACTGACACCAATGATGGGGCACTATTCCTCCCACTGATACCAATGATGGGGCACTATTCCTCCCACTGATACCAATGATGGGGCACTATTCCTCCCACTGACACCAATGATGGGGCACTATTCCTCCCACTGATACCAATGATGGGGCACTATTCCTCCCACTGATACCAATGATGGGGCACTATTCCTCCCACTGACACCAATGATGGGGCACTATTCCTCCCACTGACACCAATGATGGGGCACTATTCCTCCCACTGACATCAATGATGGGGCACTATTCCTCCCACTGATATCAATGATGGGGCACTATTCCTCCCACTGACACCAATGATGGGGCACTATTCCTCCCACTGATACCAATGATGGGGCACTATTCCCTCCACTTATGCCAATGATGGGGCACTATTCCTCCCACTAATACCAATGATGGGGCACTATTACTCCCCCTGACACCAATGATGGGGCACTATTCCTCCCACTGATACCAATGATGGGGCACTATTCCTCCCACTGACACCAATGATGGGGCACTATTCCTCCCACTGATATCAATGATGGGGCACTATTCCTCCCACTGATACCAATGATGGGGCACTATTCCTTCCACTGACACCAATGATGGGGCACTATTCCTCCCACAGACACCAATGATGGGGCACTATTCCTCCCACAGACACCAATGATGGGGCACTATTCCTCCCACTGACACCAATGATGGAGCACTATTCCTCCCAATGGCACCAATGATGGGGCACTATTCCTCCCAATGACACCAATGATGGGACACTATTCCTCCCAATGACACCAATGATGGGGCACTATTCCTCCCACTAACACCAATGATGGGGCACTATTCCTCCCACTAACACCAATGATGGGACACTATTCTTCCCAATGACACCAATGATGGGACACTATTCCTCCCAATGACACCAATGATGGGACACTATTCCTCCTAATGACACCAACAATGGGGCACTATTCCTTCCCCTGATACCAATGATGGGGCACAATTTCTCCCAATCGCACCAGTGATGGGACAATATTCCTACCATTGACACCAATGATGGGGCACTATTCCTGGCACTATTCCTACCAATGATGCCAACAGTGGGGCCCAATGACACCAATAACGGGGCACAATTCCTACCAATGACACCAAGGATGGGGCATTGTTTACTCCAACTAATGCGGTCACATGACCTTAAAACCCCGCCTCCCATCTTTTGAAACCCTTAAAGGGCCGGGAGGCACCAAGGGGTTAATATTGTTTCAAAACTGCCTAAAAGGCGAAAAGAATTTTCGTTCAAATTTCGCACCTTTAGTAGCGGCCGACTTTCGTGCGACCATCGAATGTGAGTGATCGGGCATGTTGGAAATTTTTCTGAAAAACAAACGAATTTCGAATCAATGATGGGAGAATCGTGCGGGAAATATAAACGAAAAAGAAATGAGCCTGGAAAGAAAAGGAAATTTTTGGCCACAAAAATCCTTTCCTGTAACGACACGAGGTGAAATTGAAGGCTGAGTCGGTTGCATCTCGAAATCGATGGCGGCGCCGTCGGATTACAAAACGCACGAAAATTTCCGATTTTCTATAGAAAATTCGTCCCATGTATGGCCTGCAAAAAAAGTCCCGTATCACGGGGGGGAGGGGTAATGTGTTGTGTACATTTCTACATGTTGGCAAATATATAGGAGACCTCCCACATGTTGTAAGCGCGGCGATTTCATCGTTTCGAAGCGCGTCGGATCGGATAATGAACTGAAAGCGTGCTGTACATGGTCAGCATTAGTCTCGGCTCGTCTCCGCGATGCGGTTCAGATTTTCAGGCCCGTCTGCTTTTCTCTGGCTGCCGTGTATAAATCAAGGCCTACAATTGTGCGCAGACTGGCCTGGGAGCAGCAGAGCGCCGATAACAGTAAACGCAAATGCTTCCAGATTCCCCGAGGGCACAGCGAGGAGTAAGTAAGTTACAGGCGCATTACGGGGCTGACGGCTGGAGACAAGAAACCTTCTCAGAGCTCCGACTCCACAAAAAAACCAAATAGTTACATAGAATTACATACAGTTACATAGTTAGTCTGGCTGAAAAAAGACAAAAGTCCATCCGGTTCAACCATTAAAAAAAAAATAAAAAATTATAATCCTACACCCACAGTTGATCCAGAAGAAGGCAAAAAAAAAAAACCCAGCAAAGCACGACCCAATATGTTGGGCTGAAGTATGCCGTGTGACACGGAACCGAACCCCGACTGCACTTGGGTATTTCCGTTAGACTCCCGCTTCCCCGTCCGATCACAGATCCACGGACACCACCGCTGACCATACAAGATGAGACAAGACTTGTATTAAAACAGGAAATAGACTCCTTTATTTTAATACAGACACAGGATATATACATTCAAGGGAACAACCCCCCCTCCCTGCATATGGACACAGGGCGGGGCAAGGCAAATCTAGGAAAGAGACACATCATCAGCAGACACCCCCCCACCAAGCCAATACACAAACACATACATCCCATAATAGTTTGCTCCCAAGCAAGACACGCAATAGAACAATGGGATGCAACCACATGGAAGTGAACAATGAACAACCCCCACCTATACATGTCTACACAATATCAGGACATTTCACCCTGCACCCCTAACAGGCACAGGGTGACTTACACATAGGAGGGATATGGGGAGCTGAGGCAGGGGTCTCCCCACCTCTCCAGAGGGGGATGTGTTCCATGGGCCCCCCCACCCAAAGTGACTCCCGTCACACCGTGTCCACACATGAAGGATCTTTCTGAATAGTTTTTCATGAGCTGGTTTTCCTAGAGCAGGGGTGTCAAACTGGTGGCCCTCCTCCTGTTGCGAAACTACAAGTCCCATCATAGTTATATATAGTTACATAATTAGTCTGGCTGAAAAAAGACAAAAGTCCATCCAGTTCAACCATAGAAAAAAAAGTTCTAATCCTACACCCACCATTGATCCAGAGGAAGGAAAAAAAACCCAGCAAAGCACGATCCAATTTGCTCCTGCAGAGAAAACAATTTCTTCCTGATCCCTTGAGAGGCAATATAGGGAAAGTTGATCCAGGGAATATCCGATTGCCTCTCGGGGGATCAGGAAGGAATTGTTTTCCCTGCAGGAGCAAATTGGATCGTGCTTTGCTGGGTTTTTTTTCCTTCCTCTGGATCAATGGTGGGTGTAGGATTAGAACTTTTTTGCTATGGTTGAACTGGATGGACTTTTGTCTTTTTTCAGCCAAACTAACTATGTAACTATGCAATCGGATATTCCCTGGATCAGCTGTGCCTATAAATGTTAGTATCCAGTTATATTCTGTGTATATCTTATTTATTTATTTCAGGTACTTATATAGCACCATCAATTTACGCAGCACTTTACATATATATTGTACATTCACATCAGTCCCTAACCCTCAAGGGGCGTACAATCTAAGGTCCCTAACCCTCAAGGGGCGTACAATCTAAGGTCCCTAACCCTCAAGGGGCGTACAATCTAAGGTCCCTAACCCTCAAGGGGCGTACAATCTAAGGTCCCTAACCCTCAAGGGGCGTACAATCTAAGGTCCCTAACCCTCAAGGGGCGTACAATCTAAGGTCCCTAACCCTCAAGGGGGGTACAATCCAAGGTCCCTAACCCTCAAGGGGCGTACAATCTAAGGTCCCTAACCCTCAAGGGGGGTACAATCTAAGGTCCCTAACCCTCAAGGGGCGTACAATCTAAGGTCCCTAACCCTCAAGGGGCATACAATCTAAGGTCCCTAACCCTCAAGGGGCGTACAATCTAAGGTCCCTAACCCTCAAGGGGCGTACAATCTAAGGTCCCTAACCCTCAAGGGGCGTACAATCTAAGGTCCCTAACCCTCAAGGGGTGTACAATCTAAGGTCCCTGACCCTCAAGGGGCGTACAATCTAAGGTCCCTAACCCCCAAGGGGTGTACAATCTAAGGTCCCTAACCCTCAAGGGGTGTACAATCTAAGGTCCCTGACCCTCAAGGGGTGTACAATCTAAGGTCCCTGACCCTCAAGGGGTGTACAATCTAAGGTCCCTAACCCTCAAGGGGCGTACAATCTAAGGTCCCTAACTCACATTCATACATACACATACTAGGGACAATTTACACAGGAGCCAATAATCCTACCAGCATGTCTTTGAAGTGTGGGAGGAAACTGGAGGAATCCCACACAGGCACAGGGAGAACATGCAAACTCCAGGCAGGTGGTGCCGAGGTTGGGATTCCAACTCACAACTCCAGTACCGCCAGGCAGAAATGCTAACCACTCAGCTACTGCCAGGAATGTGTATGGTCTTCGGGCTGAACCCCCAAATGGATCCTTATTTCCCCATAACAGATGAATGTGGGACAGGGCCGTGGATAAGGGGGCACCACCAGTCCTCTTGTACGGGGCCATAGTGGTGCCGTGGTTGGGATTTGAACCCATGACCCGAGTACTGCCAGGCAAAAGTGCTAACCACTTAGCAGGAATGTGTATGGTCTTTGGGCTAAATCCCCAAATGGATCTTTATTTCCCCATAACAGATGAATTAGGGACCAGGCAGTGGATAGGGGGGGGTACCACCAGTCCTCTTGTACAGGGCTGTAGTGGTGCCATGGTTGGGATTTGAACCCACAACCCCAGTGCTGCCAGGCGGAAGTGCTTAGCACAGCTGATTTATAAATGTGCCCCTTAAATAAGTGTTCAACATCATCCTGCAGGGCCGTAGATAAGGGGGTACCACCAGTCCTCTTGTACCCCCTGTACAAGAGGACCCCCTTATCCACAGCCCCCTCCCAGGCCAGCAGGGGGGCCCAGGCGGCTGGGGGAATTGAATGTGGGCAGGGAGGGTGAGCGGCACAGTGGGGGGGGTCAATGACTGGAACCGATCCCCTGTACGGCTCTCCCTGCAGCAGCTGAAAGCTGGATTTTTCTCTTCTCCCTCTTGCTGGCTTTCAGCTGCTGCAGAGAGAGCCGTACAGGGGATCGGTTCCAGTCATTGCCGTACCCATCACCCTCCCTGTGTACATCTGACTCACCCAACTACCTGGGCCCCCACAGTGCCGGCTTCCCTCCTCTCCTTTCCACCGGCAGCTGCAAGCAAACACAACAGGATAATTCAGGATGGAGAGTGGGGGAAGGGTCTGATAAATAAGTCACATTAACCAGCCCCTTCCTTTTCTGAATGAACACAATGAGTGATCGGTACCGATTGCTCACTGTGTTCATTCATAACTGAAGCATAGTAAACAGTTGGTTTTTTTTTTGAAGGGGCCCTGTCAGGTTTGCTTTATGGGGTCCCCCATAGTTTTCTAACAGCAGCCCTGATGAGGGATGATGAATGGACACGCTATGACACCGCCATGGAGCCGGGCTGACCGGAACGCCCGCCAGCCCGCGGTCACAGCGCAGCTACTCAGTCCAGCCGCTATCAGGTTAAATCTGCAGTCAGGGAAATTTGTGAGCGCTGAATATTTATGTCTGTGGAGCTGTCAGAGCTGCGGAGAGATCTCTGCTCAGAAATCTTCCCGCTCCTCCACTCTTCATCTCAGCCGCAAGTCACGACAAAGACGAATGGGATTCAAATGATTGCGGATTTGTACTTCCCGACTATCCGCCAAATCACGGAACTATACAGGAGCACCCATCCCCCCCACCCCGGCTCCGACACCCCCAATATAATGTCTCTGACACCCCCTCCTGATAATATGGCTCCTGGACCTACGCCTCCAATACAAACCTTCCCCATCCCCCCAAAGTATTTGCCCCCTTTCTGATTTTATTTATTTCTTTCTATATATTTGTCACAATTAAATGATTCGGATCATCAAACAAATGCTAATATATCTACAAAGATAACCCCAGTAAATACTAAAGGTGCTTTTTTCTGCACTTGTTCTCTCCTAATGGGCTCTTTATTATGACCTTGTTAATTCATTAATGTCATTAAATGGTCGGGATGACCTGGGCTCAGAAGAAGTGGGTTTAGTGATGCTGGCCATCAGCCTGAGGACATCTAGTGGCAGAAAATAAATACTGCGGGGGGGAGAGCTTTGGACTGAAAATGAATATTTTAATTAAAGATGCTGTTTTTTTGTAACTTTATACCCTAATGGTCTATTTATATAAACTTTGGTCATTTTGGCTGTAAGCAGTTTAGCAAAAAATAGTGAGCAGGGCTGACACCTCTCTGAAATGCTGCGTATTGTCAGTCCATAACAGGTAATAAGAAGCTTGCTGGATTTCTGGCAGAAGAACAGGCATTTATCTGTGCTTGCAGGGTCATCGAATGGTTGGGATGACCTGGGCTCAGAGGAAGTAGTTTAATGATGCTGGCCCTCAGACTGAAGACATCTAGTGGCAGAAAAGAAATACTGCGGGGGAGAACTCTGGATCAAAAATTAATATTTCAACTAAAGATTCCTTTTTTTGTAACTTTAAACCCTAGTGGTCTATTTATAAAACTTTGGTCATTCTGGCTGTAGTTCTGCTTTAAGTAGTTTAGCAAAACACACTGGGCAGGGCTGACACCTCTCTGAAATTCTGCGTATTGTCAGTCCATAACAGGTAGTAAGAAGCTTGCTGGATTTCTTGCAGAAGAACAGGCATATATCTGTGCTTGCAGTCACTAAATGGTCGGGATGACCTGGGCTCAGAGGAAGTGGGTTTAATGATGCTGGCCCTCAGACTGAGGACATCTAGTGGCAGAAAAGAAATACTGTGGGGGAGAGCTCTGGATCAAAAATGAATATTTCAGCTAAAGATGCTGTTTTTTGTAACTTTATACCCTAATGGTCTATTTATATAAACTTTGGTCATTCTGGCTGTAAGCAGTTTAGCAAAAATTACTGGGCAGGGCTGACACCTCTCTGAAATGCTGCGTATTGTCAGTCCATGACAGGTAATAAGAAGCTTGCTGGATTTCTGGCAGAAGAACAGGCATTTATCTGTGCTTGCAGGGTCATCGAATGATTGGGATGACCTGGGCTCAGAGGAAGTGGGTTTAATGATGCTGACCATCAGACTGAGGACATCTAGTGGCAGAAAAGAAATACTGCGGGGGAGAACTCTGGATCAAAAATGGATATTTCAACTAAAGATTCCTTTTTTTGTAACTTTAAACCCTAATGGTCTATTTATAAAACTTTGGTCATTCTGGCTGTAGTTCTGCTTTAAGTAGTTTAGCAAAACACACTGGGCAGGGCTGACACCTCTCTGAAATGCTGCGTATTGTCAGTCCATAACAGGTAGTAAGAAGCTTGCTGGATTTCTGGCAGAAAAACAGGCATAGATCTGTGCTTGCAGGGTCATCGGATGACCTGGGCTCAGAGGAAGTAGGTTTAATGATGCTGGCCCTCAGACTGAAGACATCTAGTGGTAGAAAAGAAATACTGCAGGGGGGGGGGAGAGCTCTGGATCAAAAATGAATATTTCAACTAAAGATTCCTTTTTTTGTAACTTTATACCCTAATGGTCTATTTATAAAACTTTGGTCATTTTGGCTGTAAGTAGTTTAGCAAAAAATAGTGGGCAGGGCTGACACCTCTCTGAAATGCTGCGTATTGTCAGTCCAAAACAGGTAATAGGAAGCTTGCCGAATTTCTGGCAGAAGAACAGGCATTGCAGGGCCAATAAATGTTCGGGATGACCTGGGCTCAGAGGAAGTGGGTTTAATGATGCTGGCCATCAGACTGAAGACATCTAGTGGCAGAAAAGAAATCCTGCGGGGGAGAGCTCTGGACTGAAAATGAATATTTCAACTATAGGTGCTTTTTTAAAATGACCTCTTCATTCTTAACTTGTTATTTCTGGCTGTAGTTCTGCTTTAAGTAGTTTAGCAGAAAATAGTGGGCAGGGCTGACACCTCTCTGAAATGCTGCGTATTGTCAGTCCGTAACAGGCAGTAGGACGCTTGCCGGATTTCTGGCAGAAGAACAGGCATAGATCTGTCCTTGCAGGGTCATCGAATGGTCGGGGTGGTTCTTCAATAATGATTTCATTTATTAAGGGCTGTCCAAACCTGCCTGGTCCTGTGTGAAAAAGTAATTGCCCCCCCCTTACTAAATCATGAATGAACTGTGACTATCCACATTTTTTTTTGAAAGAGGAGTTAAATTTCACTCGTCGCACTCACTGATTACTCTGATTACTGCCAGAGCTGTTGAGTCAAGAATTCTCCTAAACAGAAGCTGTCTGACAAAGTGAAGCACGCTAAAAGATCTCAAAAAGCAACACGTCATGCCGCCATCTCAAGAACATTCTAAAGAAATTCAAGAACAGATGAGAAACAAAGTGACCAGGGGCGGACTGACAACTCAAGGGGCCCCCGGGCAATAAGGGATCATGGGGCCCCTGTGTCCTCGCCCACACTCAAACCACACCCAAAAAAGCCTATGAAAGGTACCAGGGGCATCTCATGGGGCCCCCTACTGACCCCGGGCCCTCGGGCAGTGCCCGAGTGCCCCAATGGTCAGTACGCCCCTGAAAGTGACTGGCACGTATCGGTCTGGAAAGGGGTTACAAAACAATTTCTAAGGCTCTGGGACTCCAGGGAACCGCGGTGAGGAGCCATTATCCACAAATGGAGGAAACTTGGAAGAGTGGTGAACCTTCCCAGGAGTGGCCGGCCGACCAGAATGACTCCAGGAGCACGATGACGACTCATCCAGGAGGTCAGAAAAGAACCCGGACCAACATCTAAAGACCTGCAGGCCTCACTTGCCTCAGGTAAGGTTCATGATTCAGCAAGAAGAAAGAGAACGGGCAAAAATGGCCTCCATGGGAGCGTTCCGAGGTGAAGGCCACTGCTGACCAAAAAAAACACAATGGGTCGTCTCACATTTGCAAAAAAACATCTTTTGGGCAAATATTCTGCGGAACGATGAGGCAAAAGTAGAACTTTTTGGTAGGTGTGCGTCCCGTTACATCTGGTGTAAAACCAACACAGCATTTCATAAAGAGAACATCATCCCAACTGTGAAACATGGCGGTGGTAGTGTGATGGTCCGGGTTCAGGACCTGGAAGACGTAATTGATGGAACCATGAATGCTGCGCTCTACCGGAAAATCCTGAAGGAGAATGTCCAGCTGTCAGTTCCTAACCTAGAGCTCAAGCGCACTTGGGGTATGCAGCAGGGGGTCTGCACCTACCTATTCTACAGGTACACCTACCCTATGTACCTACCTATTCTACAGGTACACCTACCCTATGTACCTACCTATTCTACAGGTACACCTCCCCTATGTACCTACCTATTCTACAGGCACACCTCCCCTATGTATCAACCTATTCTACAGGTACACCTCCCCTATGTATCTACCTATTCTACAGGTACACCTCCCCTATGTACCTACCTATTCTACAGGTACACCTCCCCTATGTATCTACCTATTCTACAGGTACACCTCCCCTATGTACCTACCTATTCTAAAGGCACACCTCCCCTATGTATTTGCCTATTCTACAGGTAAACCACCCCTATGTACCTACCTATTCTACAGGCACACCTACCCTATGTACCTACCTATTCTACAGGTACACCTACCCTATGTACCTACCTATTCTACAGGTACACCTCCCCTATGTACCTACCTATTCTACAGGCACACCTCCCCTATGTACCTATCTATTCTACAGGTACACCTCCCCTATGTATCAACCTATTCTACAGGTACACCTCCCCTATGTACCTACCTATTCTACAGGTACACCTCCCCTATGTACCTATCTATTCTACAGGTACACCTCCCCTATGTACCTACCTATTCTACAGGTACACCTCCCCTATGTACCTACCTATTCTAAAGGCACACCTCCCCTATGTATTTGCCTATTCTACAGGTACACCTACCCTATGTACCTACCTATTCTACAGGTAAACCACCCCTATGTACCTACCTATTCTACAGGTACACCTCCCCTATGTATCTACCTAATCTACAGGCACACCTCCCCTATGTACCTACCTATTCTACAGGCACACCTCCCCTATGTATCTACCTATTCTACAGGTACACCTCCCCTATGTACCTACCTATTCTACAGGTACACCTCCCCTATGTACCTACCTATTCTACAGGTACACCTCCCCTATGTACCTACCTATTCTACAGGTACACCTCCCCTATGTACCTACCTATTCTACAGGTACACCTCCCCTATGTACCTACCTATTCTACAGGTACACCTCCCCTATGTACCTACCTATTCTACAGGTACACCTCCCCTATGTACCTACCTATTCTACAGGTACACCTCCCCTATGTACCTACCTATTCTACAGGCACACCTCCCCTTATACAGTATATATACTACAGGCACCCCCCCATACAGTATATATATATAAATACTACAGGCACCCCCCCTATACAGTATATATATACTACAGGCACTCCCCTATACAGTATATATACTACAGGCACCCCCCATACAGTATATATATACTACAGGCACTCCCCTATACAGTATATATACTACAGGCACCCCCCCATACAGTATGTAAACTACAGGCACCCCCCCATACAGTATATATACTACAGGCACCCCCCTATACAGTATATATACTACAGGCACCCCCCCTATACAGTATATATACTACAGGCACCCCCCCTTATACAGTATACATACTACAGGCACGCCTCCCCTTATACAGTATATATACTACAGGCACCCTCCCCTTATACAGTATATATACTACAGGCACCCCCCCCTTATACAGTATACATACTACAGGCACCCCCCCCATACAGTATATATACTACAGGCACCCCCCCCTTATACAGTATATATACTACAGGCACACCCCCCCTATACAGTATATATACTACAGGCACACACCCCTATTTCCCGAGCCCCTCCCATACACACACTGCACACTGCGATAGACGCCCCCCCCCCCCCATATGCGGATTGTTCGGTGAGCGGAGAATGTTTTATTCATCAGATCCGGGCGCACTGAGCCGTAGCCGGGATGGAGGCACTCAATACTACATCTCGGACATACATTCCATGTTATTACCTGCAGATTACAGAGACAGAACTACACGAACGCTGCCATCCAACAAACTGCATGAATTCTGAGCAGATCACCGAACGATCGTCAGGAAAACCGCTCCTTGTTCCATCGATCTCACATGTATCAGCAATGTACACATCAGAATGAACACGCCGTATGGAGAGCGAGCGACGGGAACATTTCTGACAGTCCGCCGCTGTTCTCTCACCAACGAGGACGACCATTCCGCTGCAATGTCACAATATGCGGTGCTACTACAGACCGATCTCCGTATAATAGTCACGTGTCCGGGGTATGCGGTGCTACTACAGACCGGTCTCCGTATAATAGTCACGTGTCCGGGGTATGCGGTGCTACTACAGACCGGTCTCCGTATAATAGTGATGTGTCCGGGGTATACGGTGCTACTACAGACCGGTCTCCGTATAATAGTCACATGTCCGGGGTATGCGGTGCTACTACAGACCGGTCTCCATATAATAGTGATGTGTCCGGGGTATGCGGTGCTACTACAGACCGGTCTCCGTATAATAGTCACGTGTCTGGGGTATGCGGTGCTACTACAGACCGGTCTCCGTATAATAGTCACGTGTCCGGGGTATGCGGTGCTACTACAGACCAGTCTCCGTATAATAGTCACGTGTCCGAGGTGTACGGTGCTACTACAGACCGGTCTCCGTATAATAGTCACGTGTCCGGGGTATGCGGTGCTACTACAGACCGGTCTCCGTATAATAGTCACGTGTCCGGGGTATTCGGTGCTACTACAGACCGGTCTCCGTATAATAGTCACGTGTCCGGGGTATGCGGTGCTACTACAGACCGGTCTCCGTATAATAGTCACGTGTCCGGGGTATGCGGTGCTACTACAGACCGGTCTCCGTATAATAGTGACGTGTCCGGGGTATGCGGTGCTACTACAGACCAGTCTCCGTATAATAGTCACGTGTCCGGGGTATGCGGTGCTACTACAGACCGGTCTCCGTATAATAGTCACGTGTCCGGAGTATGCGGTGCTACTACAGACCGGTCTCCGTATAATAGTCACGTGTCCGGGGTATGCGGTGCTACTACAGACCGGTCTCCGTATAATAGTCACGTGTCCGGAGTATGCGGTGCTACTACAGACCGGTCTCCGTATAATAGTCACGTGTCCGGGGTATGCGGTGCTACTACAGACCGGTCTCCGTATAATAGTCACGTGTCCGGGGTATGCGGTGCTACTACAGACCGGTCTCCGTATAATAGTGACGTGTCCGGGGTATGCGGTGCTACTACAGACCGGTCTCCGTATAATATTGACGTGTCCGGGGTATGCGGTGCTACTACAGACCGGTCTCCGTATAATAGTCACGTGTCCGGGGTATGCGGTGCTACTACAGACCGGTCTCCGTATAATAGTCACGTGTCCGGGGTATGCGGTGCTACTACAGACCGGTCTCCGTATAATAGTGACGTGTCCGGGGTATGCGGTGCTACTACAGACCGGTCTCCGTATAATATTGACGTGTCCGGGGTATACGGTGCTACTGCAGACCGGTCTCCGTATAATAGTCACGTGTCCGGGGTATACGGCGCTACTACAGTGCGATGTACATGGACCGGTCTCTGTATAATAGTCACGTGTCCGGGGTTTACGGTGCTACTACCCGTCTCCGTATAATAACCCCGCCCCGGGATCCTCCATATGTACATGTACAGATATGTGTGTTGAGGTGATGACAACGTATGTTCCGTGCACCATCTTCTCCCCCCCCCCGGGATCCTCCATATGTACATATATGTGTGTCGGGGTGATGATCAGGGGCGGACTGACAACTCATGGGGCCCCCGGGCAATAGGGGATCATGGGGCCCCTGTGTCCTTGCCCAAACTCAAAAAAGCCTATGAAAAAGGTACCAGGGGCATCTCACGGGCCCCCTACTGACTCCGGGCCCTCGGGCGGTGCCCGAGTGACTGAATGGTCAGTCCACCCCTGGTGATGACAACGCGTGTTCCGTGCACCATCTCCCCCCCCACGGGATCCTCCATATGTACATCATCTCCCCCCCCCCCCCGGGATCCTCCATATGTACACACCATCTCCCCCCCCGGGATCCTCCATATGTACACACCATCTCCCCCTCCCCTGGGATCCTCCATATGTACACCATCCCCCCCCCAGGGATCCTCCATATGTACACCATCTCCCCCCCCCCCCCCGGGATCCTGCATATGTACACCATCTCCCTCTCCCCCGGGATCCTCCATATGTACACCCCCCCCCCCCCCAGGGATCTTCCATATGTACACCATCTCCCCACCCCCCGGGATCCTCCATAAGTACACCATATCACCCCCCCCGGGATCCTCCATATGTACACCATCCCCCCCCCCCCGGGATCCTCCATATGTACACCATCTCCCCCCCCCCCCCGGGATCCTCCATATGTACACCACCTCCCCCTCCCCCCCCGGATCCTCCATATGTACACCATCTCCCCCCCCCGGGATCCTCCATATGTACACCATTCCCCCCCCCGGGATCCTCCATATGTACACCATCCCCCCCCCCCGGGATCCTCCATATGTACACCATCTCCCCCCCCCCCCCGGGATCCTCCATATGTACACCATCTCCCCCCCCCCCCGGGATCCTCCATATGTACACCATCTCCCCCTCCCCCCCGGGATCCTCCATATGTACACCATCTCCCCCCCCCGGGATCCTCCATATGTACACCATTCCCCCCCCCCCGGGTATGTACATGTACAGATATGTGTGTTCCGGGTGATGGTGGCCGCTGTCAGCCATGTCTGTGTGGCGGAGCTCCAGCTAATCTATGGGGGGATCGAATACAATGAATCACATCCAGACAGTCGAGCAAAATAGGTCAGAAGAGGAGCCGGTGACACAGCTGTGCGTCATGTATAATTCAGTGACCACCGAGGTGGGTGGGGGGCGCTACTGTCACCGAATGTTACTAATGTGCCTCACCAAACCTGTCCCTGGAATTCTTACCCCCGTCACCCTGCCTCTGTGCCTCATACCTCCCCCCGCCCTGCCTCTGTGTCTCATACCTCCCCCCACCCTACCTCTGTGCCTCATACCTCCCCCCGCCCTGCCTCTATGCCTCATACCTCTCCCCGCCCTGCCTCTGTGCCTCATACCTCCCCCCGCCCTGCCTCTGTGCCTCATACCTCCCCCCGCCCTGCCTCTGTGCCTCACACCTCCCCCCGCCCTGCCTCTGTGCCTCACACCACCCCCCGCCCTGCCTCTGGGCCTCACACCTCCCCCCGCCCTGCCTCTGTGCCTCACACCTCCCCCCGCCCTGCCTCTGTGCCTCACACCTCCCCCCGCCCTGCCTCTGTGCTTCACACCTCCCCCCGCCCTGCCTCTGTGCCTCATACCTCCCCCCACCCTGCCTCCCTGTGCCTCATACCTCCTCCCACCCTGCTCTCCTGTGCCTCATACCTCCCCCTATCCTGCCTCTGTGCCTCATACCTCCTCCCATCCTGCCTCTGTGCCTCATACCTCCTCCCACCCTACCTCTGTGCCTCATAACTCCTCCCACCCTGCCACTGTGCCTCATACCGCCTCCCACCTTTCCCCCTGTGCTTCATACCTCTTCCCACCCTGCCTCTGTGCTTCATACCTCCTCCCACCCTGCCTCTGTGCCTCATACCTCTTCCCACCCTGCCCCCTGTGCCTCATCCCTCCTTCCATCCTCCCCCCCCGTGCCTCATACCTCCTCCCACCCTGTACAGCTTGATGGTACATCACTGACCCTAGCTGTGGGCCAGATAAAATCTGGGAGTGGGCCATAGGTTGGAGATCCTGTCCCTGGAGAACCTTCAGATCTTTCATTTTTCACGCAAAAATTCCAGAGAAGATTTCTAGTTGTGGATTTTTGCTCAAAGAATACCGGAGTTCTGATGGTAGAGACCAGAGATTCTGAACGTGGGTTCCATGGAGTCCTTGGGTTCCTCCAGAGGTTGCTAGAGGTTCCATGGAGACCTTGGGTTCCTCCAGAGGTTGCTAGAGGTTCCATGGAGACCTTGGGTTCCTCCAGAGGTTGCTAGGGGTTCCATGGAGACCTTGGGTTCCTCCAGAGGTTTCTAGGGGTTCCATGGAGACCTTGGGTTCCTCCAGAGGTTTCTAGGGGTTGCTTGACCAATGAGCAATTTCTGCCTCTCAGATATATTTATACTGACACCATTCATCTTTTTAGCTATCTGTAAGGAGAGTAATTCTGGCCAAGAATGTCAAGTGCGAGGAGTACTCTTCCCACCGACCACAAGCATGAGGAGCACTCTTCCCAATGACCACAAGTGTGAGGATCATTCTACCCTCCGACCACAAGTGTGAGGATCACTCTCCCCACCGACCACAAGCACGAGGAGCACTCTTCCCGCGGAGCAGAAGCGCGAGGAGCACTCTTCCCACCGACCACAAGCGTGAGGAGCACTCTTCCCGCCGACCACAAGCGTGAGGAGCACTCTTCCTGCCGACTACAAGTGTGAGGAGCACTCTTCCCACCGACCACAAGCGTGAGGATCACTCTTCCCATTGACCACAAGCGCGAGGAGCACTCTTCCTGCCGACCACAAGCGTGAGGAGCACTATTCCCACCGACCACAAGCGTGAGGAGCACTCTTCCCACCGACCACAAGTGTGAGGAGCACTCTTCCTACCGACCACAAGTGTGAGGAGCATTCTTCCCAATGACCACAAGTGTGAGGATCACTCTACCCTCCGACCACAAGTGTGAGGATCACTCTCCCCACCAACCACAAGTGTGAGGAGCACTCTTCCCACTGACCACAAGTGTAAGCAGTACTCTTCCCACCGAATACAAGTGTGAGGATCACTCTTCCCACTGACCACAAGCGTAAGGAGCACTCTTCCCACCGACCACAAGCATAAGGATCACTCTTCCCACCGACCACAAGCGTGAGGAGCAATCTTCCCACCGACCACAAGCGTGAGGAGGATTCTTCCCACTGACCACAAGTGTAAGCAGTACTCTTCCCACCGAATACAAGTGTGAGGATCACTCTTCCCACTGACCACAAGCGTAAGGAGCACTCTTCCCACCGACCACAAGCATAAGGATCACTCTTCCCACCGACCACAAGCGTGAGGAGCAATCTTCCCACCGACCACAAGCGTGAGGAGGATTCTTCCCAATGACCACAAGCGTAAGGAGTACTCTTCCCACCGACCACAAGTGTGAGGAGCATTCTTCCCAATGACCACAAGTGTGAGGATCACTCTTCCCACCGACCACAAGTGTGAGGAGCACTCTCCCCACCAACCACAAGTGTGAGGAGCATTCTTCTCACTGACCACAAGTGTAAGCAGTACTCTTCCCACCGACCACAAGTGTGAGGATCACTCTTCCCACTGACCACAAGCGTAAGGAGCACTCTTCCCACCGACCACAAGCGTGAGGAGCACTCTTCCCACCGACCACAAGTGTGAGGAGCAATCTTCCCACCAACCATCACACCAATGTACAATGAGTTGTACAGTAGATATCAGGGGCGGACTGACCATTTGGAAACTCGGGCACTGCCAGAGGGCTCGGGGTCAGTAGGGGGCCCCATGAGATGCCCCTGGTACCTTTTTCATAGGCTTTTTTGAGTTTTGGCAAGGACACAGGGGCCCCATGAGTTGTCAGTCTGCCCCTGGTAGATATAATAATTGTTAGAAGATAATCCCTGAGAAAGGAATGTGTATTTCAAGGGTTCCTCTGTGTTAGAAAGTCTGAGAAAGGCTGATATATAGGATGTTCAGCACGGTCACACTTTATAGTTTTAGGGTTTGGGTCACATTAGGGATTGGGTTTGGAGGATCTTTATGACCAGTTGAAGCTAGGGCAGAAAAAAGTCAAGTGGTGGGTCGAGAACCAGTCACCATTTTTGTAGCGTGTCTATTGGTGGTCTCCTCTTTACCAAGCCTCATTTCGTGTTCTGCCTCTGCGTAGCCATGATCATCTTGGTAGAGGAGCAGGGCTTTGCTTTCACATGTCAGACCCACCCCTTATGATCTAATGAACCAATGAATAGTGAATTCATAACTGGTGAGGAAAATGGGCAAAAGGCATCAGACGTGGAAGAGCCACAGATCCACAGCCTGTTGTACAGAGGGTGGTAGGAATCAGAAGGCGGTAGAGGAGGTGGTTAAAGCACAGATTCACCGAAACAAAGTAGGAGCAGGGAGATCCTTGTGCTGCCGGTCCTCAGGTATAGCTTCCTCTACGGCAGGTCCTCGGAGAAACAATAAGCAGCACAATGGTGACTTTGTCAAGTGTCACTACGGATCTCCAGAAGACACTCCAAATCTTGTAATAATAGCACTCGTCAGAACCAGGAATAGGTGGGATCTCCCTTTGATGATCTCACACTGCAGATATGCAGCTATAAGGCTTCAAGGACTGCAGTGCCCAGGCAATGTCACATGACCGGAGGTCCACTGCAACTTTTCATGAGGAATTCAAGGCAAGAGGCAGATTGTTGGAGATATTGCAAAAAGCCCAGATCCAGGAAAAAAAATGAAATTTAAATAGCGCATTGTGCATCAATCACCTTAGTCCTCAGTCTTGATTCCAAAAACCTCTTCCGAAGCCATCCTGCAGTGTAATGGATCAAAGTCACAGGTTCCACTATGAGCAAAGCCAATATCCTGTCCTGAGGACCAGACATTTTTCGGGTTATCTTCTTGGGCACTGGTCTCCTTGATGCCCCCATGAGTTCTCCTGCTTTTGGAGCCTGTGAGAGAGGACCTGGCCACTAGAAGTGTTGCCTCCACCAATAGATGTGGCACATCAAGCAGGCAGTGATGTGGACACCCAAAGAAGGGTCCCAGGTAGTACAAAGAAGAAGAGAGAAGGATTGTCATGTAACTTTGGCTTCAACTAAGTAAAATAGACAATGGAGAGATATTTGTTTTATACCAGCAGTTAGAACGGGTGGGGTGGGAGGGTAATTCCTAATATCCTAGAGTTGGGCTTTAAAGTGATTGTAAATGTAGCACTACCCCCTTAGGAGTCGCGGAAGCTTTGGGTCACCCTATAGTCCTGCACAGCCTGGCAACTCCCATTTTAACATCCACTTACATTCAGGAGTCAGCGACCAGTCCTTGAGCTTGTTCTGAAGTTTTATTAAGGGATTTAGAACTTGGATGGGGTGAGGGGTGTACAAGATGCCCAAGGGAACTGAGAAACCGAGGACAACTTCCTGAACTATAGACAAGTCTTTACACAATAATTCTGCTCGTGGAGAGCTAGCTGACTAGGAGGGTGCTACGTGAAGTCTTGTTTTTTTCATTTAAAGTAACAAACGGGTCATACCTGCTCTATGTAAAGGTTTTACACAGAGCAGCCCAGGTCCTCCTCTTCTCGGGTCCCCCGCCAGTGCTCCAGGCTCCTTTCCCCCACCTAGTGCTCCCATAGCAAGCCGCTCATGTGTGCTCGCTGTTGAACCTCACTCTGTGTGTCCATAAGACACACAGAGCGGAGCTTGGCCCCGCCCCACCTCCCTCTTCCTCCTCACTGGCTGTGATTGACAGCAGAAGGAGCCAATGACTCCCGTTGCTGTGTCTGAACCAGGGGTGGACTGACAACTCATGGGGCCCCTGGGCAATAGGGGATCATGCGGACCCTGTGTCCCTGCCCAAACACAAAAAAGCCTATGAAAAAGGTACCAGGCGCATCTCATGGGGCCCCTGAGTTTGAATCAGTCTGCCCCTGGTCTGAACCAATGAGGAGAGAAGAAGCCGACACACAGGGTTAGGTTTAGGGTTGCGTTAGATAGGTTCAGGTAATATTGAACTAGGGGTAAAACTTGAATTGGTGTTCCATGCTGAAGTCTGTGGAGTCTTCATTGCTTAGGTAATAAAATGCGTGAGGGGAGTTACACAATTCCCTCCCATCCTATTCTTTGACAATCAACAGATGGTGGTTGGATGAAGGTGTTGATGCTACTGTCAGGAATGGACTTGCCAGTAATGGTGGGACCCACCTGCCTTGTGGGCTGCAGTACCAGGGCTGGCCAGCGGGTGCTCCCGGCAATCAGAGACTCAACCCTGCAGCCAGCCAAACACCTGAAGTTGATCATGCAGGTGTATTTAAGGGATGGTCAGACCTGCAGTCTCTGCCTTGGTGTGTGTTTTTCCTGGGCCCTGTATCTTGTTCCTGCATTCCTGTTCCTGTGTCTGTCTGATTCGTTGCTGACCCTGCCTGATCCGGACCTCTGCTGACTTCTCCTGTTTTATCCCTGGCTTGTGACCCCGACCATTCTCTGCCTGACCCCCTGTACCTATCTGCCCGATTGTTATTGACCCGGCCTGCCTGACGACGCTTGCATTATATGTACTGTTATCTGTGGGTGGTTTGGTTCGTTTGCACTGTGTTATGTTTTAGTATTGCACTGCGTTTATGTTTGTATTGTTAGTCTTTAATAAATTATATTGCTTATAACTTATCTGAAGCCTGCGCTTCCCTGCGTCAGTCACATACCTCTGGTCACACCCCGGAGCCCTGACAGCTACCTTTGTGGATCTAAATGCTGTGATATCTTCCTGGCACTCATTAGAACTGAGAAAGTGACCTGAAGAAGCTTCCAAACATCGTCAACATTGAACGTTGATGGTGACCAACTACTTGATATAGCCGGATAATTATTGAGAAACCTTCGCAGACAACACTGTTGTTCTTCGACAATCAACATCCGCCTTGAGACATTCCATGGTGGTTGGATGAAGATGTTGGTGCTGCGTGGATATAAATGCTGGGATATCTTCCTGGCACTCATTAGAACTGAAGATGTGGCTTGGAGAAGCTACTAAACGTCTTCATCATTATAGAACAAGTCTAGTTGAATGTGACCAACTACTACTAGATATACCATGACCCCAATTATTAGGAACCTTCACAGACAACACTCTAGGTGGCTTCTTTGATGTTCATTAAGATAGTTTTTTCTTGAAAAACATTTCCCGTATTCAAGGCAGGAATGTTCTTGGACACAGACAACAGTCCTTGGACAATCAACATCTACCTTGGCACATTCCATGGTGGTTGGATGAAGATGCTGGTGCTACTCGTGTGGATATAAATGTTGGGGTAGCTTCCTGGCACTCATTGGAACGGAAGAAGTGGCTTTGAAAAGCTACCAAACATCTTCAACATTACAGAAAAGGTCCAGTTGAATGTGACCAGCTACTACTAGATATACCATGACCTCGATAACTAGGAACCTTCACAGACAACCCTGTTGTTCTTGGACAATCAACATCTACTTTGACTCATTCTATGGTGGTTGGATGAAGGTGTCAGTGCTACCAGTGTGGATTTAAATGCTGGGATATCTTCCTGACACTCATTAAAACTTAGGAAGTGACCTAAAGAAGCTTCCAAACATCTTCAACATTGAACGTTGATCGTGACCAACTATTACTTGATACACTATGACCCGGATAATTAGGAACCTTCACAGATAACACTGTTGCTCTTGGACAATCACCATACACCTTGAGACATTCCATGGTAGTTGGATGAAGATGTTGGTGCTGCGTGGATATAAATGCTTGGATATCTTCCTGGCACTCATTAGAACGGAAGATGTGGCTTGGAGAAGCTACTAAATGTCTTCAACATTACAGAACAAGTCTAGTTGAATGTGACCAACTACTACTACTGTAGATATACCATGACTCCGATAATTAGGAACCTTCACAGACAACCCTGTTGTTCTTGGTCAATCAACATTTATCTTGACACATTCTATGGTGGTTGTATGAAGATGTTGGCACTACTTGTGTGGATATAAATGTTGAGGTATCTTCTTGGCACTCATTGGAACAGAAGAAGTGGCTTGGAAAAGCTATCAAACATCTTCGACATTACAGAAAAAGTCCAGCTGAATGTGACAAACTACTACTAGATATACCATGACCCAGATAATTAGGAACCTTCACAGACAACCCTGTTGTTCTTGGACAATCAAGATCTACCTTGACACATTCCATGGTGGTTGGATGAAGGTGTCAGTGTTACCTGTGTGGATATAAATGCTGGGATATCTTCCTGGAACTCATTAGAACTAAAGAAGTGGCTTGGAGAAGCTACCAAACATCTTCAACATTACAGAACAAGTCCAGTTGAATGTCACCAACTACTACTAGATATACCATGACCCCGATAATTAGGAACCTTCACGGACAACCCTGTTGTTCTTGGACAATCAACATCTACCTTGATACATTTCATGGTGGTTGGATGAAGGTGTCAGTGTTACTTGTATGGATATAAACGCTGGGATATCTTCCTTGAACTCATTAGAACTTGGAGAAGCTACTAAATGCCTTCAGCATTACAGAACAAATCAAATTGAACGTGACTAACTACTGCTATCTTCTGTAGAAGTTAAGGTTGACCATCATGTATTCACTGGATTCTGCTGCTGTATTAAATTAGAAAAATATTTATCAGTAGAATCTACCTAAATAAAAACTAAAAGACAGACACCAGACATTGAATTGGCTGTACGGGCAACATTAAGCAGGTGTGTCCTGACCTGCCCACTACACGTATGCTGGCCACAAGATAACATAGAAGAACGGCCACAGGTGGTCCTAGTGCTTTTCTCCCACCACCATTGCCTATTAGACCACAAACCTGAGGGAGGAATCGGAGGAGCCTACGGCTCCTATGTAATGAGAAAACCCACAGTGACCAATCACAGACTAGCTTTTAATGTTTTCTGATCGGCTATATGCGGAACGCTGTGCTTTGTTAGTAAAAAGTTGGTTTTCTTCGCCATCGACAATTACTGAGCCAACATCATCGTTTTAAGTCTCGTTGAATTAACACAACCAGTTTAAGCCTAATCAGGCATTGCCGAGAAGGGGAGGACGGCTGGTGACCCAGATTCACACAATTGTGTGTTTGTCAAGAAAGCTTTCCACAAGTGTGCCCATAGCTCAGAGCCTTGAAGGTACCTGACCATTAGAGGTCTGTGGTGACCTGCACTCCAGTACGATGCCATGATACGTTACTGCAGCCCAGGGACTGGCACATCTTATGTTCATGAAGTTTCTAAATCAGTCAGCTAGATGTCTTGCTTCTAATTTTTCTAGACTTGGTTTGGTGCAAAACAGGAGGGCTTTGGTTACCTCTTCTGCTATGAAGGCCTTCACCCAACACAGACCTATTAAATGTAAGCTGCAGTAAACTCTAGAATTGTTTTTTATTCTATATACACTCAACGGCCATTTTATTAGGTGCACCTTGCCAGGGGCGTATTTACCATAAGGCAAACAAGGCACTTGCCTAGGGCGGCACTTTTCAGGGGGGCAGCACCTCCCCCCAGAAGAAGGGACTAAAAAAGGGTCCCGCTCACTATGGGAACCAGGTGGGATCTGAGAGAGGCTGCGGGCTGCTTGATGCTGTATGTAGAGCCTGACTTTTGTTCCTGGGGATGTCTGGAGCTGTGAAGATGAGTGTCTTTTTCTCTATCGCCGGGGGGTAGGGGGGTAGTGGAAGGCTCTCCCGGGTGGGGGCAGGGCTGTTGTTGGTCAATGTCAGCATTGTCAGGTTATCTCCGCGGGGGTGGAAGGGGGGTGATGTTTGTTGGTGTCCATGGGGGCAGAGGATTTTTGTGTTGCCTAGGGCAGCACAAAACCTAACTACACTACTGCACCTTGCTAGTACCATGTTGGACCCCCTTTTGCCTTCAGAACTGCCTCAATTCTTAGATTCAGCAAGGTGCTGAAAACATTCCTCAGAGCTTTAGGTCCATATTGACATGAGCTACTATTGCCTTTCTGTCATCCGGTCTGCCCATTCTCCTCTGACCTCTGACATCAACAAGGCATTTTCCTCCTCACTGGATATTTTCTCTTTTTCAGACCATTCTCTAAATCTGTAGTAAACTCTAGAATAGTTTTTTATTCTATATACGCTCAATGGCCATTTTTTTTGGGTCCACCTTGCTAGTATCAAGATGGACCCCCTTTTGCCTTCCGAAACTGCCTAATTTTTTCATGGCATAGATTCAGCAATGTGCTGGAAACATTCCTCAGAGCTTTAGGTCCATATTGACATGAGCTACTATTGCCTATTATCTGGAACTGGTCTGCCCATTCTCCTATAACATCCACAAAGCATTTTCCTCCACACAACTGCCGCTCACTGGATATTTTCTCTTTTTCGGACCAATAGCGGGAGGAATATTGCCCCATCATTGGTATCAGTGGGGGGGATAGTGCTCTATCATTGGTATCAATACAGGAATAGTGACCTATCATTGGTGTCAGTGGGAGGAATAGTGCCCCATCATTGGTGTCAGTGGGAGGAATAGTGCCCCATCATTGGTGTCAGTGGGAGGAATAGTGTCCCATCATTGGTATCAGTGGGAGGAATAGTGCCCCATCATTGGTATCAGTGGGAGGAATAGTGCCCCATCATTGGTGTCAGTGGGAGGATTAGTGCCCCATCATTGGTATCAGTGGGAGGAATAGTGCCCCATCATTGGTATCAGCGGGAGGAATAGTGCCCCATCATTGGTATTAGTGGGAGGAATAGTGCCCCATCATTGGTGTCAGTGGGAGGAATAGTGCCCCGGCATTGGTATCAGTGGGAGGAATAGTGCCCCATCATTGGTATCAGTGGGAGGAATAGTGTACCACCATTGGTATCAGTGGGAGGAATAGTGCCCCATCATTGGTGTCAATAGGAGAAATAGTGCCCCATCATTGGTATTAGTGGAATGAATAGTGTCCCATCATTGGTATTAGCGGGAGGAATAGTGCCCCATCACTGGTATCAGTGGGAGGAATAGTGCCCCATCACTGGTGTCAGTGGGAGGAATAGTGCCCCATCATTGGTGTCAGTGGGAGGAATAGTGCCCCGGCATTGGTATCAGTGGGAGGAATAGTGCCCCATCATTGGTGTCAGTGGGAGGAATAGTGCCCAATCATTGGTATCAGTGGGAGGAATAGTGCCCCATCATTGGTATCAGTGGGAGGAATAGTGCCCCATCATTGGTGTCAGTGGGAGGAATAGTGCACCACCATTGGTATCAGTGGGAGGAATAGTGCCCCGGCATTGTTATTAGTGGGGGGAATAGTGCCCCATCATTAGTATTAGTGGGAGGAATAGTGCCCCATCATTGGTGTCAATGGGAGAAATAGTGCCCCATCATTGGTATCAGTGGGAGGAATAGTGCCCCATCAGTGGTGTCAATGGGAGAATTAGTGCCCCATCATTGGTATTAGCGGGAGGAATAGTGCCCCATCATTGGTATTAGCGGGAGGAATAGTGCCCCATCATTGGTGTCAATGGGAGAATTAGTGCCCCATCATTGGTATTAGTGGGAGGAATAGTGCCCCATCATTGGTGTCAGTGGGAGGAATAGTGCCCCATCATTGGTATCAGTGGGAGGAATAGTGCCCCATCATTGGTATTAGATGGAGGAATAGTGCCCCATCAGTGGTGTCAATGGGAGAATTAGTGCCCCATCATTGGTATTAGCGGGAGGAATAGTGCCCCATCATTGGTATTAATGGGAGGAATAGTGCCCCATCATTGGTATTAGCGGGAGGAATAGTGCCCCATCATTGGTGTCAATGGGAGAAATAGTGCCCCATCATTGGTATTAGTGGGAGGAATAGTGCCCCATCATTGGTGTCAGTGGGAGGAATAGTGCCCCATCATTGGTATCAGTGGGAGGAATAGTGCCCCATCATTGGTATTAGATGGAGGAATAGTGCCCCATCATTGGTATTAGATGGAAGGAATAGTTCCCCATCATTGGTATCAGTGGGAGGAATAGTGCCCCATCGTTGGTGTCAGTTTGAGGAATAGCGCCCCATCATTGGTGTCAGTGGGAGGAATAGCGCCCCATCATTGGTGTCAGTGAGAGGAATAGTGTCCCATCATTGGTATCAGTGGGAGGAATAGTGCCCCATCATTGGTATAAGTGGGAGGAATAGTGCCCCATCATTGGTGTCAGTGGGAGGAATAGTGTCCCATCATTGGTATCAGTGGGAGGAATAGTGCCCCATAATTGGTATCAGTGGGAGGAATAGTGCCCCATGATTGGTGTCAGTGGGAGGAATAGTGCCCCATCATTGGTATCAGTGGGAGGAATAGTGCCCCATCATTGGTATTAGATGGAGGAATGGTGCCCCATCATTGGTATTAGATGGAGGAATAGTGCCCCATCATTGGTATTAGATGGAGGAATAGTGCCCCATCATTGGTATTAGATGGAGGAATAGTACCCCATCATTGGTATTAGATGGAAGGAATAGTTCCCCATCATTGGTATCAGTGGGAGGAATAGTGCCCCATCATTGGTATCAGTGGGAGGAATAGTGCCCCATCGTTGGTGTCAGTGGGAGGAATAGTGTCCCATCATTGGTATCAGTGGGAGGAATAGTGCCCCATAATTGGTATCAGTGGGAGGAATAGTGCCCCATGATTGGTGTCAGTGGGAGGAATAGTGCCCCATCATTGGTATTAGATGGAGGAATAGTGCCCCATCGTTGGTATTAGATGGAGGAATAGTGCCCCATCATTGGTATCAGTGGGAGGAATAGTGCCCCATCATTGGTATTAGATGGAGGAATAGTGCCCCATCGTTGGTATTAGATGGAGGAATGGTGCCCCATCATTGGTATTAGATGGAAGGAATAGTTCCCCATCATTGGTATCAGTGGGAGGAATAGTGCCCCATCATTGGTATCAGTGGGAGGAATAGTGCCCCATCGTTGGTGTCAGTGGGAGGAATAGCGCCCCATCATTGGTGTCTGTGGGAGGAATAGCGCCCCATCATTGGTGTCAGTGAGAGGAATAGTGTCCCATCATTGGTATCAGTGGGAGGAATAGCGCCCCATCATTGGTGTCAGTGAGAGGAATAGCGCCCCATCATTGGTGTCAGTGGGAGGAATAGTGCCCCATCATTGGTATCAGTGGGAGGAATAGTGCCCCATCATTGGTGTCAGTGGGAGGAATAGTGTCCCATCATTGGTATCAGTGGGAGGAATAGTGCCCCATCATTGGTATCAGTGGGAGGAATAGTGCCCCATCATTGGTGTCAGTGGGAGGAATAGTGCCCCATCATTGGTATCAGTGGGGGGAATAGTGCCCCATCATTGGTGTCAGTGGGAGGAATAGTGCCCCATCATTGGTATGAGTGGGAGGAATAGTGCCCCATCATTGGTATCAGTGGGAGGAATAGTGCCCCATCATTGATGTCAGTGGGAGGAATAGTGCCCCATCATTGGTGTCAGTGGGAGGAATAGTGCCCCATCATTGGTGTCAGTGGAAGGAATAGTGCCCCATCATTGGTATTAGTGGGAGGAATAGTGCCCCATCATTGATGTCAGTGGGAGGAATAGTGCCCCATCATTGGTGTCAGTGGGAGGAATAGTGCCCCATCATTGGTGTCAGTGGGAGGAATAGTGCCCCATCATTGGTATCAATACAGGAACACAAATTTTCTTCCTGAAATTTCTACAATGTACAAGGTTCACTCAAAAGAGAACATATTTTCATAACTAAACTGGATTTTTACTTTAACCCTTCATATATCAAAAGCTACAATCAATTAAAACTTCTTTTGGCTGGAGTTTGCTCCTATTGTTGAAAGCCATTGCTTCCCATTAAAAAATTTTTTTTTTGTCAAATGTCGGTTTTTGGCCTTGGAATGTGATTCAACATATGTGCTTTTTAACCTTCCATGTCCTCCTCCTGGCTTAGTTCTAATTCATATCTCCCTCCACTGCTAACATGATTTTCTTTTCAAGAGATCCCAAGTGATCCTTCTGTGCTCTCAGACTGAATTGGGCTTTAATGACATATTTTGAAACTAAATTCATCCTCTTCTCCCTGGGAGATTACAGTCAAATATCCTTTGTCATTTAGAGTTGAAGGAAATGTGCACCATTTTTCTTTATGGGCTTTACAAGTGTTTTACCCATTACAAAAGAGGCCTATGGGAGAACTGGGGTGCCCATGTGAATAACCCCAAACCCTCCAACCCTAGCCACTATCCAGAGTTGAAGCAAAAACTTCCTGTGAAGGGATCATCAGTGGGATCTTCAGAGGCATCTTTAAAGACCTCTTCAGCGGTCTTGTCAAAGGAATCTTCAAAGGGATATTCAAAGGGGTAATCAGAGGGATTTTCAAGAGTGATCTTTAGAGAGATTGTCAAAGGGATCTCTGAAGGGATCTTCAGAGGGACCTTCGCAGGCATCTTCAAAGGCATCTTTAGAGATGTTGTCAAAGGGATCTCTAGATCATCAAAGGGATCTTCAAAGGGGCCATCAGAGGGGTGTTCAGAGGAATCTTTAGAGGTATCATCAAAGGGATCTTCAAAGGAGCCATCAGAGGGATATTCAGAGGAATCTTTAGAAGTGTTGTCAAAGGGATCTTCAGAGAGATTGTCAAAAAGATTTTTAGAGGGATCTTCAAAGGAACCTTCAGAGGCATTTCAAAGGTCTCTTCAGAGATATCATCAAAGGGATCTTCAGATTATCAAAGGCATCTTCAAAGGGGCCAGAGGGATCTTCAGAGGTATCATCAAAAGGATCTTTAGATCCTCAGAAGGAACCTTCAAAGTTGGACATCAGAGGGATTTTCAGAGGGACCTTCAGAGGTATTGTCAAAGTAATCTTTAGAAGGATTGTCAAAGGGATCTTTGGAGGGATCTCCAGGGGGACCTTCAGAGGCATTTCAAAGACCTCTTCAGAGGTATCATTAAAGGGATCTTTAGATCATCAGAAATAACCTTCAAAGGGGCCATCAAAGGGATTTTCAGAGGAATCTTCAGCGGTATTGTCAAAGGAATCTTCAGAGAGACTGTCAAAGGGATCTTTAGGGGGATCCTCAGAGGGACATTCAGAGGCATTTCAAAGGCCTCTTCTGAGGTATTATCAAAGGCATCTTCTGATCAGGGATCTTCAAAGGATCCATTAGAGGGATTTTCCGAGGAACCTTCAGAGACATCGTCAGTGGGATCCTTACAGAGATCCTCAGTGGGTCATGGATTATTAGGATTGAGGGAAAGTGCAGTGATTTCTGGAAGGCTGGTTATAAGATGATTTCTGAGAATTAATAGAATGCCCACAAAACATAAAACATTTGGTTTATACCTGTGTTTGATCAAACAGGATATTTTCCTGATATCAGAAGTAACAACAGTAACAATAACAGCAGAGAAGAGCTTCCTCTTGACAATCATAAAACGGGATCTAAATATATCTCTGTTACGGAGAGGGAATCTCCTCTTGGAATAACCAATAACGGATAATCAGATTACATTTCCATTATGCTTTTATCTTGCTGTGTCAGTAGCCTGTCCTGTACTCTTCATTATGTACACACTTACCGGAAGAACACTCGGGACATATTTATAAAAATAGAAAATGGCAGCAAAAGCACGATCATTCCCTACTGTGATCAATAAAGTGTCATCTTTCATGTTCATATGGGTGTTGGATGGAAGAGAGCACTCAACAGACATTCCAACTACGCCACGTGAAAGCTCTCACTGTACAAAGCATGCCAAGAAAAAAACTCAGTAGACATATATGGTCTAAACACTGCTGGTACAACACAAAGTCTTGCCAAGGTAACACTAGTTTGTGTACTGGGCCCCTCTGGTTCCAAAAATCCCCCTAATATTTGTCTTAACAGGGCCTTGCATTAAAGAAAGTGAAACCAGGGATCTTCCAGATTATCATAGACAACATCTCTACTTTTGTTCCCGTTTGATGAACAGGCCCCTTGGAAGGGGGTGATAAATGGTGATTAATGGCACCATTTGAAACTGGACGTAAAGCCTTCTCTGCCTTTCTGGACCTCCTCATCATAATGTAGTGCTCACCCCCCGAAGGGGCTGCTAGAAGTAGACAGTAGATGTACTAGATAGTAGAGAGGCCACCAGTCTCACAAGCTCAGTCCCAAACACACAGACAATTACAGCTCTGTTTAGGGGATGTCTTTTTTAGGATTTATTACAGAAGAACTTAGCAGGAGGAATGAGATTTGGGTTTTTGGGTTCCTCACAAATTATGAGCGACAACTACAAGAGGACAAACTTCTCTCTAATCCCTCTAGGCAGTTTCTCTGGAGGCAGCAAAGAATAGTTGGTAGATTTAGGGCCCCACAGCTGTAGACCATAGGGCAATCTCTGCCCACTGGTTCACTTCTAATTTGCACAATTATCAGTTCCCAGTAAGATCTTTATTCACAGTATCCTAGGAGGTGGTATCCCAGGAAGTGCCTACCATCCAGCATCCACAGGTAGATCCATGGTGAGCGAGATAACAATGTTCTTCTCCAAACCAGGACCACAGAAATTGTGTCCTTCAGCAAGTGCACCTCTTCAGCAATTCTCCTCAAGCCTTCAACCCGGCAGTCGCTGAGACCCAAAGAGTAGTCTCTTGTCTCAGTGATCCTTCTGCTAAAGGCAACAGCCCAAGGAGTCCTGGAACCCTTCCTGATGGATAAAGAGCAAGCTGCTCAGGCCTCTTTTCTAATTATCACCTCCAAAGCCACCTTCTGGATGCCCACTTCCAGGGATTGGCTAAGGCATGATAAATATTCAACCGATCATTTGATTCTCCCTCCCTATGATCTGCAAGGCAATCAAACTCTCAGTTCAGGAATCCTGATCAGACTAAAACAATCAACAGCCACTCCACTCACTACAGTGAAGCAAAAAAAAAAAATGTACCTAGTAGTCTAACTAGGGGGGGGCGCTACATTAACATGGTGGTCCAGGATGGGACCAACAACTGAAAGAGCATATGTACTCAAATCATTACCCTATGAAGGAAGATACAAATGTATGGAAGCTTCCAGCATAACTTGGATGGGACAGGAAAAGGCAGAACCTTGAAAGCAGACCTGAACTCAAACAGGAAAAGATTTGCTTGTAGGCAGCTGCAGTCTCTTTACTCCATTGCAGGGGGCACTCAGACCACAGCAGCATTGCAGAGGGAGAAGTCAAGAGGAAGTTATTTCTCTATGGTTTCCTGGGTAACTGGGAAGCAATCCGGTTGGATGTTGCTATCCCATGTGACTCTGGTGGCCATCTTGGGTCAGGCAAAATCTATTTAAAACCTGGCTCCCAAGATTGGCGTGCAGTTCAAGAGTGGACAGTGTAGGAACAGGTTACCCATCTGACAGGGAAAAAGTGAATAGCAGTAGGGAAAGGTTCCAAATAAGTGGGGACAGGATAGGGACACACTGTCCCCATTGGGCTCCAACTTGCCAAGCCACATTCCACCATTAAAGAAAGATGCTGTTGGTGCATCAGAATCTACTCCAATCTACATTATTGCACAGAACTGTAAGTGTTCCCAGCTGGGTGCCTTCCCATTGGGCTTTTCTGTATCTTTGAGCTATTTCTTCAATACAAGTTTTGTTAATTGCAACCGGAGTGTGTTCACTGCCACCGAACCCCACTGCACCCACCCACATGCTATGTTATAGGGCACAGGTGTCAAACTGGCGGCCCTCCAGCTGTTGCCAAACTACAAGTCCCATGAGACATTGCAAGATTGACAGTTACAAGCATGACTCCCAAAGACAGAGGCATGATAGGATTTGTAGTTTCGTAACAGCTGGAGGGCTGCCAGTTTGACATCCCTATTATAGGGGAACAGCAAGAAATTTTAAATGTACCTAAGTAGTACCCTGAAAAATCTTTGCATCTGTGCACTTCTTGTATGTCTAGACACTTCTGTATCCTCAAAGCTGAATATCTGCAGTGTGGGATCTAAGGCACTGCTGGCTCTGACTGCTAGTCTCTGGAGACTTGGAGTCAGATTTGGTGACCTCACTACTGTGGTGCTCACCGTTTTCCATGCTGGATTCTCTGACATGAGGAAGCAAAGCCCTGCTTTTACCAAGATGGCTGCCTCCATACAAGTGGAAACGAGCTTGGACACTACTTTCCTTTATGGGTAAAGAAATGACACATTGGAGAATAGCAAAGCATGTGCCATGGCTGGTTATATACAGATCCAGTTTTGATGTACTTGACGTCCAGAAGGTAGATAAGTCAGTGTGCTGGAAGACTTCATATAGGAATTATGCCTGTATCTCCCTGCAAGGGCTGTGTGGAGCCGATGTTGGCTGAAGACTCCATGTAAAGGTCTGGCTCCTGTTTGATCTTCACAGGAAGGTTTTTACTCAACATCTGAAGCTCCATCTTGTCGTCTGGTGATTGATGTACCGCAGAGAGCTTAGCTCTGCTTACACTTTCACAGTGTGGATGTAATGTATGTTTAATGTCCATTACGGAGCGGAGCTGCCGCCACTAAGATCCTTCTTGTTAAACCAGTAAAGGTTGTTAAAGTCAAAGAAAAACACTGTTCTGCCGCCAATTTATTGCAAGGACGTGCAATTACAACTGCATCCAAATGGATAAAATATTATTTGTTCATTTTTTTCAGTAAGACCAAATTTAGGCAGGACAGACAGTCTTGCAGAACCCCATGTGCCATGATTCTTGGGTGCTCTGATGTCGCAGGATGATGTTGAACACTTATTTTAGGGGCACATTTGTATATCAATTGTGCTAAGCACTTCCGCCTGGCAGTACTGGGGTCTTTGGTTCGAATCCCAACCACGGCACCACTACGGCCCCGTACAAGAGGACTGGTGGAACCCCCTTATCCACGGTCCTGTTCCTCATTCATCTGTTATGGAGAAATAAGGATCCATTTGGGGATTTAGCCCGAAGGCCATACAAATTTCTGCTAAGTGGTTAGCACTTCCACCTGGTAGTACTTGGGTCATGGGTTCGAATCCCAACCACGGCACCACCAGGGACCCGTACAAGAGGACTGGTGGTACGCCCCTTATCCACGGCCCTGTCCCTTATTCATCTGTTATGGAGAAATAAGGATCCATTTGGGGGTTTAGCCCGAAGGCCATACAAATTTCTGCTAAGTGGTTAGCACTTCCACCTGGTAGTACTTGGGTCGTGGGTTTGAATCCCAACCACGGCACCACCATGGACCCGTACAAGAGGACTGGTGGTACCACCCCTATCCATGGCCCTGTCCCTTATTCATCTGTTATGGAGAAATAAGGATCCATTTAGGGGTTTAGCCCGAAGGCCACACAAATTTCTGCTAAGTGGTTAGCACTTCCACCTGGTAGTACTTGGGTCGTGGGTTTGAATCCCAACCACGGCACCACCATGGACCCGTACAAGAGGACTGGTGGTACCACCCCTATCCATGGCCCTGTCCCTTATTCATCTGTTATGGAGAAATAAGGATCCATTTAGGGGTTTAGCCCGAAGGCCACACAAATTTCTGCTAAGTGGTTAGCACTTCCACCTGGTAGTACTTGGGTCTTTGGTTCGAATCCCAACCATGGCACCACTATGGCCCCGTACAAGAGGACTGGTGGTAACCCCCTATCCATGGCCCTGTCCTTCATTCATCTGTTATGGAGAAATAAGGATCCATTTGGGGGTTTAGCCCAAAGGCCATACACATTCAGCTAAGTGGTTAGAACTTCCACCTAGCAGTATTAGGATCCTGGGTTCAAATCCCAACTACAACCCCATAAAAGAGGACTAGTGGTACCTCCCATATACAGCCTTGTCCCTCATTCATCTGTTATGGAGAAATAAGGATCCATTTGGGGGTTTAGCCCAAAGGCCATACACATTCCTGCTAAGTGGTTAGCACTTCCACCTGGCAGTACTAGGATCCTGGGTTCAAATCCCAACTATGGCCCCATACAAGAGGACTGGTGGTACCTCCCCCCCATCCACGGCCCTGTCCCTCATTCATTTGTCATGGTGTAATAAGGATTCATTTGGGGGCTTGGCCCAAAGGCCATACACATTCCTGCTAAGTGGTTAGCAGTACTAGGATCCTGGGTTCGAATCCCAACTACAGCCCTGTACAAGAGGACTGGTGGCACCCCCCTATCCGTGGCCCTGTCCCTCATTCATCTGTTATGGAGAAATAAGGATCCATTTGGGGGTTTAGCCCAAAGACCATACACATTCCTGCTAAGTGGTTAGCACTTCCACCTGGCAGTACTAGAGTCTTGGGTTCAAATCCCAACCATGGCACCACCTGCCTGGAGTTTGCATGTTCTCTTTGTTCCTCCATGGGTTTCCTCCCTCACTCTAAAGACATGCTGGTAGGTGAATTGGCTCCTGTCTATATTGTCCCTAGTATGTGTATGTATGAATGTGAGTTAGGGACCTTAGATTGTACACCCCTTGAGGGTTAGGGACCTTAGATTGTATGCCCCTTGAGGGTTAGGGACCTTAGATTGTATGCCCCTTGAGGGTTAGGGACCTTAGATTGTACGCCTCTTGAGGGTTAGGGACCTTAGATTGTACGCCCCTTGAAGGTTAGGGACCTTAGATTGTACGCCCCTTGAAGGTTAGGGACCTTAGATTGTACGCCCCTTGAGGGTTAGGGACCTTAGATTGTACGCCCCTTGAGGGTTAGGGACCTTAGATTGTACGCCCCTTGAGGGTTAGGGACCTTAGATTGTACGCCCCTTGAGGGTTAGGGACCTTAGATTGTACGCCCCTTGAGGGTTAGGGACCTTAGATTGTACGCCCCTTGAGGGTTAGGGACCTTAGATTGTACGCCCCTTGAGGGTTAGGGACCTTAGATTGTACGCCCCTTGAGGGTTAGGGACCTTAGATTGTACGCCCCTTGAGGGTTAGGGACCTAAGATTGTACACCCCTTGAGGGTTAGGGACCTTAGATTATACGCTCCTTGAGGGTTAGGGACTGATGGGAATGTACAATATATATGTAAAGTGCTGCGTACATTGATGGCGCTATATAAGTACCTGAAATAAATAAAATGATCATATTTATAATGAAGGGAACATGAAGCTGGTTTTCACGCACCATTTACCATAGTTGGTTTGATGATGTCACAGCGAATTCCAGAGAGACCGTATCACGCCATGGGGATCTCCTTCACTTCCTATCCAGGGGCTGAAGAGTGGTAGAGTCTACTGTAACTTGTGAAGGACTCCGGTGACCAACAGGACCAGTGAGAAGTTTGCGGTGGGGGGGGGGGTTGCGGCAGGCTGATGGTGAGTAAAGTTCCACTTTAAAGTTTTGTATTCAGCTTTGAGTTTTCCTTTTCATCCAATCACAGCCACATAATCAGAGAATGAAAGTAGTATAAATATCTCAGCGTTTTTTTTTTCAACTTAACCCCCCTGGCGGTATTCCCGAGTGTAGCTCGGGGTAAGGTTTCAGCACCACAAGCGGTAACCCCCCCAAGTTACACTCAGGAATACACTGCAGCGTTGCTCCGGGATCTCTTCTCACTTACCTTGTCCTGCACTCCCGCGATGTCCCCCCTGCAGTGTCCCCAGCAATGTCCTCCGGCCGATGCCGGCATCCATCTTCCGGGTTCCGTTCCCTGCGACGTCGGGATGTACGGGGGACGGAACTGGTGAGAAATTCAAAAATGTGAAAAAGTGACATTCACTAAATACACTAAAATCACATAGTATAACATTCCTGTATCAAACCATTTCACATACATTTTGTCCCGAGTGCTTTGTCCGGCGCCCTGCCTGCATTTTTACTCTTCTTTCTGCCTGGAAACTGAGAAACGTCCATGGCGTCCAAAAAGCGTCCCTTTAGGTCAGACGCGGTTTTAGACCGGCTAGAGAACAGCGATAGTAAATCAGAACCACTTGCAGAATTGAGTGATAATGATTGGTGGGGGAAATTCCTCATCAGACACTGAAAACGATTCTGCGACTTTGCTCAGCGATGGGCGAACTTGGCACTCTATTTCACATTTCAGTGTTTTTGGTTTGATTATATTATTGAATTACATTTATTATTATTATTTTTTATGATTATTTATTATATTTTAATTTATGATTTCATGTTTCAAGTTTTATCCTCCCCGGGATGTTTACTAGACTCTTGTTCAGACAGATATCAGTGAGTTATTCCTAAAAATTACAGGCCTACAATAAAAAAACGACATATTTCCATGCAAAAAAATGTACCGCTTTGAGCCCAGAAATATGGACATAATCAGACTGCTAGGGAGGCTACAGGAGAAGTACACCAGAAGCTCTCTTGGCTGTACCCTTGCTGTGGATCACAGGAGTGCAGTTCGTTCTGCACTCCTGTGACCCGTTTGCAGCTGACAGCATGCCGAAGCCCACTGACGTCACTTAGCCGGTCCATGCTGGAGAAAGATCCCGACTTTAAAGTCGGGATCCACCCCAGAGTCTGGAGACGCACCAGGTGAGCCGCTGAAAGCCTGAGCCAGCCTCTCCCTCCCCCTCCACAGCCCAGGGCTCCAGTGAGTGCTGGTGGGGGCAGAGCAGAGAGCAGTGACTGTCAGTCACCGCTCTCTGCTCAGAGCGGCTGTGGGTCACGTGATCGCTGAGTTCTCACATTTAGAGGCGGTGGAAGATAGAGCAATGCTGCATCCAACTGGGGGGAAAAAAAGAAACCCCCTACTAAGGGGCGGACTGACCATTTAGAAACTCGGACAGTGCCCGAGGGCCCAGGGTCAGTAGGAGGCCCCATGAGATGCCCCTGGTACCTTTTTCATAAGCTTTTTTGAGTTTGGGCAAGGACACAGGGGCCCCATGATCCCCTATTGCCCGGAGGCCCCAAGAGTTGTCAGTCCACCCCTGCCTCTGATGCTCTTTTAACACACTGAGTACAATAATATAAACATTCCCCAGCAAACTGGTAACTGCTTTCCCACCACCCTATAGCAGAAATACTGCCACAGGGCCGCAGGGCTGCGCAAAATCACACACACACACACACACATATATATATATATATATATATACACGTAATTTTGCAATCCCAGGTAGGGGGCACACGTATGCCCTACCTGCACCACCATCGGCGGCTTCAACTGTCGATCACCGGGTCCCAGCTGGTGATTGCCCACTGGCAGCGATCACCAAGTATTACTGATGGGGGAGAGACCTGTATATAAACAATACAGATCTCTTCCCTGTCAGCACCAGCATGCTGCTTTGTATGGCTCTGCTTAGCAGTGCGCTTACAGTGTAAAGCACAGCACACAGTTAACCCTTTGATCGCCCCACATGTTAACGCCTTCCTGCCCAGTGCCATTAGTACAGTGTCAGTGCTTTTTATTAGCACTGATCACTGTATTGGTGTCACTTGGGATGTCAGTGACACCAAGTCAGTTCCCCCCCCAGTGTCAGAATGCCCGCCACAGTCCCGCTATAAGTTGCTGATCGCCGCCATTACTAGTATAAAAAACAAGTCCAGTGTCTATACCGCCATTTGTAGACGCTATAACTTTCACGTAAACCAATTAATTTACACATATTGGGATTATGTTCAGCGAAGACACGGAGCAGAATACATTGTGGCCTAACTTTATGACAAAATTAAATTTTTTAATTTTTTTTTGCTGGATGTTTAATAGCAAAAAGTCAAAAATATCGTTTTTTTTCCCTCAAAATTGTTGCTCTTTTTTTGTTTCTAGCGCAAAAAATTAAAACCGCACAGGCGATCAAATACCACCAATGGAAATCTCAATTTGTGGGAAAAAAAGGAAGTAAATTTAATTTAGGTGCAGCGTTGCATGACCGCGTAATTGTCAGTTAAAGTAATGCAGCGCTGTATCACCAAAAATGGCCTGGTCAGGAAGGGGGGGGGGGGGATCCTCTGGAGGGCGAGGGGTTAAAATTCTTGCCCCAGCACTTGCAGTTTACAACTTTCAATGCTACTGGCCCCTGCTGTCTCAGTAATGCTTCCCTGAACTTCCAGGAAAGCGTTAAAGCGGAGTTTCACTCGACCTATCAAAAAATAAAAGTCCGCAGCTACAAAAACTGTAGCTGCTGACTTTTAAAAAACAGCCACTTACCTGCCCCTCGGTCCCGCGGTGTGTCCCCCACAGCTCATTTCACCGTGTTCCAGGACGCTGGCATCTTCAGTGTGGGCACCCGGCTGTGACTGCTTGCGGCTTCACAGCCGGGTACCCACTGCACATGCGTGAGAAGCGCTGCACTTCATGAATGGTCCTGTAGTCTTCTGGGACCTGTCACGTGTCCCAAAAGACTACAGGGAGGGAGGACACCTTCCGTGGCGATTGGACCGGAAGTGGGAGCGGCTAGCTGTCAAATTTGGGTACCCGCTCCCCAAAGGTGCCAATCCTTAATGGGGAGCGGGGGAGCAGTCCTTAAAGCGGAATTTCACCTTTTGGGTGGAGCTCCGCTTTAACAGCGGACAGTGCAGTCTGGGGCCAGTTATCTTGGAGGAGAAGGAGGAAGGAGGAGCAAGGGAGTGCCTTCCCACCCTAGGCTATGGGGCTGTGTTTTTCTATTTATTCACACAGCGTAGAGACACACAACTCTAGTCCCTGCATGCAAGGGTGGCTCCATAGGACACTGCAAGTGAAAGGAGCCACCCTGAAACAGGAAACCTGAGGCAGCGGTCATGGCACCAGCCTAAGTGGAACATAGGTAAGGATCAGGGGCAGACTGACAACTCATGGGGCCCCCGGGCAATAGGGGATCATGGGGCCCCTGTGTCCTTGCCCAAACTCAAACTGAAAAAGGTACCAGGGGCATCTCATGGGGCCCCCTACTGACCCCGGGCCCTCGGGCAGTGCCCGAGTTTCCAAATGGTCAGTCCGTCCCTGGTAAGGATTAAAGACAAAAAAGCTGCATACCCAGTGAGTGAATCGGCTGCTTAAAAACGGTCTCATATCACTTATAGGGTGCAGCGATATTGGAATAAGGGGCTTTTCTTTGAATAAAGGGGGGAAAAGCTGAAAAAATAAATAAAACAGAATGACGCTCCAAGTGCTGAAACTAAAAATAATTTTCAGGACCATAGACAGCTCGCCATCAGTCACTATCCTGTACTTACAACATTCACTCCACATTCACTGCCTGCCACTCAGACTGTGCGAACATTCACTGAAATATAAATACGACGAATGTTCTGCTGGATATTCATTAATATGTCCACGGTAGTATTTATTTATTTTATTTATTTCAGGTACTTATATAGCGGTGTCAATGTACGCAGCGCTTTACATATATATTGTACATTCACATCAGTCCCTAACCCTCAAGGGGAGTACAATCTAAGGTCCCTAACCCTCAAGGGGAGTACAATCTAAGGTCCCTCACCCTCAAGGGGAGTACAATCTAAGGTCCCTAACCCTCAAGGGGCGTACAATCTAAGGTCCCTAACCCTCAAGGGGTGTACAATCTAAGGTCCCTAACCCTCAAGGGGCGTACAATCTAAGGTCCCTAACCCTCAAGGGGCGTACAATCTAAGGTCCCTAACCCTCAAGGGGCGTACAATCTAAGGTCCCTAACCCTCAAGGAGCGTACAATCTAAGGGCCCTAACCCTCAAGGGGCGTACAATCTAAGGTCCCTAACCCTCAAGGGTGTACAATCTAAGGTCCCTAACCCTCAAGGGGCGTACAATCTAAGGTCCCTAACCCTCAAGGGGTGTACAATCTAAGGTCCCTAACCCTCAAGGGGCGTACAATCTAAGGTCCCTAACCTTCAAGGGCGTACAATCTAAGGTCCCTAACCCTCAAGGGGAGTACAATCTAAGGGCCCTAATCCTCAAGGGGAGTACAATCTAAGGTCCCTAACCCTCAAGGGGCGTACAATCTAAGGTCCCTAACCCTCAAGGGGCGTACAATCTAAGGTCCCTAACCTTCAAGGGCGTACAATCTAAGGTCCCTAACCCTCAAGGGGAGTACAATCTAAGGGCCCTAACCCTCAAGGGGAGTACAATCTAAGGTCCCTAACCCTCAAGGGGCGTACAATCTAAGGTCCCTAACCCTCAAGGGGCGTACAATCTAAGGTCCCTATCTTACATTCATACATACACATACTAGGGACAATTTAGACAGGAGCCAATTCACCTACCAGCATGTCTTTGGAGTGTGGGAGGAAACTGGAGTACCCGGAAGAAACCCACGCAGGCACAGGGAGAACATGCAAACTCCAGGCAGGTGGTGCCGCGGTTGGGATTCGAACCAGCGACCGTAGTACTGCCAGGCGGAAGTGCTAACCATTTAGCCGGTGTGCTGCCCCCGTCCTTTGTCAGTCAGGGTTCTGTGAAGAAGGAATGATCATGGCCGGGTTGTAGTCTCGCCTCAGCACAGAGCTTATCAAGCAAGGTAGTAATCTACTAATATGTCTGTTTCTCTCACTAATGACTCGTCTAGATGCCTAAAAAAAGTGCTTCTAGTAGAGATCACGGGAGTAGGGTTACTATTCAGGATTTATATGGCGCCAGCAGTTTACAACATGAGGGCAGACAGTACAGTTGCCATACAACTCAATACAGGAGGAATCAGGGGGCCCGGCTCCTTAGAGCTTACAATCTAAAAGGGAGGGTCAACTGATACAAAAGGTCATGCCTGTGGAGGATGAGCTGATGGAAAAAGTGAAAATACAGTTGTTAGGTGGAGCCAGGATAGGCTTCTCTCAAGAGCAGGGTTTTTAGGGATCACCTAAATGAGTAGGAGATAGTCAGGCAGATTGGGGTAAGGAATTCCATAGGATGGGAGAGCACTGGAGTCCTGGAGGCGAGCATGAGAGGAGGTGACAAGGGATCTAGAGAGCAGGGGGCCTTGGGAGGAAAGAAGAGAATGGTTTGGTTGGTTTATTGTAGCTGGGGGCAGTGGTGTATTTAGGTTTTTTGCTGCCCTAGGCAACACAAAAATCGGAGGCCCCCCCGGGGCAGACTGACAACTCATGGGGCCCCCAGGGCAATAGGGGATCATGGGGCCCCTGTGTCCTTGCCCAAACTCAAAAAAGCCTATGAAAAAGGTATCAGGGGCATCTCATGGGGCTCCTACTGACCCCGGGCCCTCGGGCGGTGCCCGAGTTTCCAAATGGTCAGTCCACTCCTGCCCCCCCCCCCCTTCCTGGCGGAGAGAGCCTGACACCGTCCAACACCAGCCTGCCCGCAGAGAGAGCTTGACACCAACCAACACCAGCCTTCCCACAAAGAGTGCCTGACACCAACCAACACCAGCCCGCCCGCAAAGAGAGCCTGACACCAACCAACACCAGCCTGCCCGCGGAGAGAGCCTGACAGTGACCAACAACACCCCTGCCCCATCCCCCTCCACCCGAGATAGGCTTCCACTAACACCCCCCCGCCTCCCGGCAGAGAAAGACACTCACCTTCACAGCTCTGGACATCCTCGGGAACGACAATTGGGCTCTGCATACACCATCAAGCAGCCCACAGTCTCTCTTGGATCCCACTTGGTCCCCATGCCGCATATGTCCATTCTTCCGGGGGGCAGTGGTGCCCCCCTAAAAAATGCCGCCCTAGGCAAATGCCTTGTTTGCCTTGTGGTAAATACGTCCCTGGCTAGGGGGCCAAGTTGTAGATGGCTTTACTTATTGTTAGTATTTTGTATTTAATTGGTTGGTGAGCAGGAGGCCAGTGGAGGGATTGGCAGAGAGGGATGGAGGACACTGAGTGGAGACCAGTGGAGGGATTGGCAGAGAGGGGTGGAGGACACTTAGTGGACGCCATGGAGGGATTGGCAGAGAGGGGTTGAGGACACCGAGTGGAGGTCAGTGGAGGGATTGGCAGAGAGGGATGGAGGACACTGAGTGGAGGCCAGTGGAGGGATTGGCAGAGAGGAATGGAGGACACTGAGTGGAGGCCAGTGGAGGGATTGGCAGAGAGGGGTGGAGGACACCGAGAGGAGGCCAGTGGAGGGATTGGCAGAGAGGGGTTGAGGACACTGAGTGGAGGTCAGTGGAGGGATTGGCAGAGAGGGGTGGAGGACACTGAGTGGAGGCCAGTGGAGGGATTGGCAGAGAGGGGTGGAGGACACTGAGTGGAGGCCAGTGGAGGGATTGGCAGAGAGGGGAAGCAGACACTGAAAGATTGATAAAGTGGAAGAGTCTGGCAGCAGCATTCATAATGGACTGAAGGGGGGATAGCCTATGTAAGGTAATCCAATGAGCTGCAGTAATCGAAGCGAGAGATAACCAGGTAGTGAGTTAGAATCTTTGTGGTGTCATTTGTTAGAAAGGGGCATCATTTGGAGACGTTGTGGAGGTTGAGGCAGCAAGCTTTGGACTCTGATTGGATTTAAGGCGGAAAGGATAGTTCAGAGTCCAGGATTACACCTAGCACCCTAGCATGGGGGGACGGGTTGATAACTGTGTCATCGATCTTCACAGAGAAGCCAGGGAAAGGGGCACGTGGGGGAGGAAATATTATGAGCTCAGTTTTGGATAGCTTGAGTTAGAGGGAGTGGTGTGGCATCCAGGCTGATATGTCTGTAAATTAGTGATGCGTGAAGAGACTGATGTTGTGAGCTGAGGCGTAGAGAGATAGATTTTGGGTGTCGTCAGCATAGAAATGACATTGAAAGCCAAGGGAGGCTATTAGCTGACCCAGGGAGGAGGTGTAGATCGAGAATAGGAGAGGTCCAGGAAAAGAACCTTGGGGGACCCTGATGGAGAAAGGAAGAGGAGAGGAGGAAGTAGAATTGTGAGTGACAGTGAAGGTGCAGTGAGATAGGTAGGATGAGAACCAATGAAGAGCACAGTCAGAGACCAAAGAGGTAAAGTTTTTTGAGGAGGAGGGGGTGGTCAACCATATCAAAGGCAGGCAAAAGGTCCAGAAGTACGAGTACAGAATACTGTCCATCGGTTTTAGCTGTTAGTAAATTGTTAGAGGGTTTTAGGAGAGCACTTTTGTAGAGTGTTGAGGGAGAAATCCAGACCGAAGGGGATCAAAAAGGCTATTTTCAATGAGGTGGTCACTCAGTCAGTTGTAGACTAGACGTTCAAGGAGCTTGGAGGAAACGGGGAGCATGGAGAAGGAGCATAGGTTGTTAGGGTTGGTGGGGTCCAGGGAAAGTGTTTTAAGTATGGGGGGAGACTACTCCATGTTTTAGAGTTGGGGAAGATGCTAAAGAGAGGGAGAGATTGAAGATGTGACTTAGAGAGTGTAGGACATTACAAAAAAGTATAGTAGCTGGGATGAATAGGGGAAGTGTTGAGTGTACCTGTGGACATGGGGCGTTAAGTGGGGGAGGTATCTGTACATTGGAGATCTCATCATAAATATCTTATTTTAGATGTGATCTCCTGGGCAGTGAGTTAGTGGGTGGGGGACACTGGAGGATGAAGTAGAGGGTTAAAGGTAGGGAAGAGTTGATGGGGACTGGATTAGAGGGTGTTAATGAGAGTGATAAAGAAAAGCCTGCTTGGCAGTGTGGAGGCAGGAATTGTATTTTTGGAGGGCAGATTTATATTAGTCAAAGACATTTCTGAGGCTTAGTCTTTTGCCTCAGATGCTCAAGAGCGTAGTTACATTTTTTGAGACTTCTGGTGTCATATGTTTGCCAGGATTGTAGGGGTCTGGGCATGATTCTGTGTGTATTGAGGGGGCGAGCATGTTCAGGAGGACGTGGAGGACAGGGATCTATTGTAGACAGAAGTTGGGACAGGACAGGGGTGAAATTTTGTCATAGAGGTGGACAGTAGCAGAATAGAGAAGAGAAGTGAAAAGTGGTGAAGGTTTTTACTGGTAACTGTTAGGCGTTTGGAGGAAGATAGGGTGGAAAATAGGGAGAAAGAGGAAAAGGATTTTTGAAAGGTTCCGTGGAATGCATAGGTTGGAGAACGCAAGGTCAAGGATGTTGCCATCAGGGTGAGTAGAAGCATGTATCCATTGCTTCAGGTCAAAAACGAAGGTTAGACTGAGAAGTTTTGAAGTAGCAGGAGCGTTAGTATTAACAGGAATATTGAAGTCACTGAGAATGACTGTATGAAAGTAAGAGAGCCAGGCAGTGAAGTCATCAAGGAAAGTTTTTACCGGTCCAGGGGGCCAATAGATAACAACAATTCTTAAAAAAACTGGAGAAAATAGTGAGCTTCTGTCTTGATACGGCATTACTGATGGAAATGAGGCTTACAGCTGAAATGTTAGGACCCTGATCTGAATCTGCAACCTTTGCTTTGTCTGGCAGTATCTCTTCTTGCTGAACCACCTGAGATGCTAGACAATTCCTTGGACAACCGTGCCTTGAACCTTGTTTCTGGTGAACCTTGAACTCTTTGCTACTCCCATGAACTTCCTATTTAGGCCATGCCTTTACAGTTTCTGTTTGCTAGTTTATTGTGTTCTTCTCCAGCCAGTATCTTGCTCTTGTCACTCCTGCTGCCATCCGTATATTTGCTACCACTCGTTACTGATCTTTGGCTTTTCCCTGACAGCCCTTCTGCTGGATCTCAACCTGCAACCACTTGTTACAGATCTTTGGCTTGTTCTTCAACCATGTTTCATTTGATGCCAACCTATAACTACTTGTTAACGATCTTTGGCTTGTTCTTCAACCACGCTTCCACTTAATCCCAACCTGCAACCATTTGTTACCGATTTTTGGCTTGTTCCTCAACAATGCTTCTGCTTGATCCTATCCTGAAACCACTTGTTATCAACCTTTGGCTTGTTCCTCAACTACGCTTCCATTTGATCCCAACCTGCAACTACTCGTTACTGACTTTTGGCTTGTTCCTCAACTATGCTTTCGCTTGATCCCAACCTGCAACCACTTCTTACTGATCTTTGGCTTGTTCCTCAACCATGCTTCTGCTTGATCACAACCTACACACATTTTTTACAGACCTTTGGCTTGTTCCCCAACCATGCTTCTGCTTGATCCCAACCTGCAACCATTCATTACCGACTTTTGGCTTGTTCCTCAACTACGCTTCCGCTTGATCCCAACCTGCAACCATTCATTACTGACTTTTGGCTTGCTCTTCAACTATGCTGCTGCTTCATCTGCTACTGGACCCTGGCTTACTCACCTCCCAGTGGGGCGATCCTGAGGACTATGACCGGGTACTACACTTTATAAAATGTACCCATATAATAGAGTTGGGTAGGGGTACCACAAGAGAGGGGCATTACTTCAGGTAGAAGTGTTTCTGCCTATGTGTCACATGTGAAGTTCACTGTTCAGAAGACTTGCAGAAAATGATGCGTCATGTTCCCATGTGACATGTGAAGCAGCTAATCAGGCTTGAATATGGTTCAGTCTGGAGAATAATGGATAACTGCTGGCTGGCGCAGGTCACCCTCCTACTTCTACTCTTCCAGCCGTAGAAATGAGTTTGTCTATTTTTCCACCTTCTTCATTCATCACACATAACAGGAAAAAATTCAGATTTTGGATGATTAATGGGGTAACAGGTCTGGTGACAGCTGTGTATGATGCAGCGCGATAACATTAGAATACCTTCATCAGAGGAGCCGATTCCAGAACAGAACGCCAACACAACATCATCATCATCCTGCATTACTTACTTATCTTTATTGATATGCTACCAAATGTAGATTGTGGGCAATTTGCTCATGTTATTAAGTATGTATTGTTATTAAGAGAGAATAGAAAACTGCGATTATAAATGCTGGTTGTTGGTGGGGGATCAGGGGGAATGTGTTGTGTGGAGGGAAGAGAGGGGGGTAAGGTGGCTAGGGAGGGATGTACCGCAAGATCACAATGGGCAACTGTGAGTGGGGGGGGGGGGGAAGAGGGAAAAGGGGTTGGTTGTAAGTGTGGGGTGAGGTGGCTAGGGAGGAAGAAAGTGTTGGCGGAAAGTGGGAGTTGGGGGTGAGGAGAAGGGGTTGGCTGTGAGTGGCGAGTGAGGGGGTCGGGGATGGAGGAGTGGTTGACTCTAAAAAGGGGTTGAGGTGACCGGGGAAGGAGAAGGGCTTTTCTGTGAGTGGGAGGTAGCAGGAGAGGTGGAAGGGGTTAGCTGTGAGTGATGGGTGAGGTGGCCAGGGTGGGAGGAAGGGTTGATTGTGAATGGGGGGTGAGGTGGCTAGGCAGGGAGGAAGGGTTGGCTGTGAATGTGGGGTGAGGTGGCCAGGGAGGGAGGAAAGGTTGGCTGTGGGTGGGGGTGGAGGTGGCCAGGGAGGGAGAAGGGTTGGCTGTGAGTGGGGGGGGGGGGGTGGACAGTGAGGGAGGAGGGGTTGGCTGTGAGTGGAGGGTTGAGGTGGCTGGGAAGGGAGGAAGGGTTGGCTGTGTGCGGGGGGTGAGGTGGCCAGGGAAGGAGGAAGGGTTGGCTGTGAGTGGGGGTTGAGGTAGCAGGAGAGGGAGGAAGGGTTGGCTGGGAGTGGGGGGTGAGATGGCCGGGGAGGGAGGAAGGGTTGGCTGTAAGTGGGGGAAGAGGTGGCCAGGGAGGGAGAAGGGGTTGGCTGTGAGTTGGGGGGGTGAGGTGGCCAGAGAGGGAGGAAGGGTTGGCTGTAAGTGGAGGGCTGAGGTGGCAGGAGAGGGAGGAAGGGTTGGCTGGGAGTGGGGGGTGAGGTGGCGGGGGAGGGAGAAGGGGTTGGCTGTGAGTGGGGGGGTGAGGTGGCCAGGGATGGAGGAAGGGTTGGCTGTAAGTGAAGGGCTGAGGTGGCAGGAGAGGGAGGAAGGGTTGGCTGGGAGTGGGGGGTGAGGTGGCCGGGGAGGGAGAAGGGGTTGGCTGTGAGTGGGGGGGTGAGGTGGGCCAGGGAGGGAGAAGGGGTTGACTGTGAGTGGGGGGGGGGAGTGAAGTGGCCAGGGAGGGAGGAAGGGTTGGCTGTGAGTAGGGGGTGAGGTGGCCATGGATGGAGGAGTTGGCGGTGAGTTGGGGGTGAGATGGCCGGGGAGGGAGCAGAGGTCGGCTGTGAGTGGGGGTGGTGAGGTGGCCGGGAGCAAGGAAGGGTTGGCTGTAAGAGGGGTGTGAGATGGCCATGGATGGAGGAGGAGTTGGCGGTGAGTGGGGGGTGAGATGGCCGGGGAGGGAGCAGAGGTTGGCGGTGAGTGGGGGTGGTGAGGTGGCCGGGAGGAAGGAAGGGTTGGCTGTAAGAGGGGTGTGAGATGGCCATGGATGGAGGAGGAGTTGGCGGTGAGTGGGGGGTGAGATGGCCGGGGAGGGAGCAGAGGTTGGCTTTGAGTGGGGAGGTGAGGTGGCCAGGGTGGGAGGAAAGGCTGGTTGTAAATGAAGGGTGAGGTGGCCAGGGATATAGGAGGAGTTGGCTGATAGTGGGGGGGGGGGTTGAGGTGGCCAGGGAGGGAGGAAGGGTTGGCTGTGAGTGGGGGGTGAGGTGGCCAGGGAGGGAGAAGGGGTTGGTTGTGAGTTGGGGGGGGTGAGGTGGCCAGAGAGGGAGGAAGGGTTGGCTGTAAGTGGAGGGCTGAGGTGGAAGGAAAGGGAGGAAGGGTTGGCTGGGAGTGGGGGGTGAGGTGGCGGGGGAGGGAGAAGGGGTTGGCTGTGAGTGGGGGGGGGGGGTGAGGTGGCCAGGGATGGAGGAGTTGGCTGTAAGTGGGGGGTGAAGTGGCCGGGGAGGGAGAAAAGGTTGGCTGTGAGTGGGGGATGAGGTGGCCAGGGGAGGAAGGAGAGGTTGACTGTGAGTTATTGCGGCAGATGAGATGGCCAGGAAAACAAGACGGCTTAGCAGTGAGTGGGGGGTGAGATAGCTGGGGAGACAGGAGGGGTTGGGTGTTAGCGATGGGGGTGGGGTGGTAGAAGAAGTAGGGGAGGATGGCTGCAAGTGTAGGGGTGGGAGGTGGCTGGTAGGGAGGAGGGGCTGGTTGTGAGTGGGCGGGGAAGGAGGCAAAATGTAGGAAAACAGGAAAACCTGGTTTACTGGCCCCAATTCCAGTTTTCTAATGAATATAAGTCAATCAAGACCAGCCAAACTTAGACAAGGAACACAGTTGAACAGGAAACATCTATTACTGCCACCCCAGTACTCTACCTCATCTTTTCTCTTTTCCTTCTGATTTCCTCCCTTACTCTTCTACTTCCTTGCTCTCTGCTCTAGCCCATCCCCTCCTATCCCCCTTCTGCTCCTTCCTTTTCTTTTCCCCCCATTTGTTCCATGTCCACCATTCAACCACCAATTATACACAAAAAAATAAATAAATTAAAGAGGTTAGAGTTAGACTACGCCACCTCTATGTCACTAAGACAACAACACGCACCTTCAGTTGGTGGAAGATACCCAACATACGTGCACTATCACCCCTTGAGGGCACAGATACATATTAAAAGTAAACAGTTTACAAATAATGAACGGAAAGTCTCTTAGGACATGTTAATTATTTGCACTATTTGTTTTCATTGTATGCATGCTTAGTAGGTGTACATTAAAAAAGGAATTACAAAACAAATCTGGACCTGAACTCAAGAATTTAATGTTTGCCATGTTTTGGGTGAAGGTTAGTCGATGTTCAAAATGAAATTCGGGTTCACCCTATTGCCCACACCCCCATTTGTAGCCACACTTACACAATTATGACCTATGTTCCCCTACAGAGGGAGCTAAACGGGGGAAGAGAGGGTGCTCTGCCATATACATACTGTGGAAGGTCATGTTCCTATCGATATCTGGAGTCTTCCATCTCCTACAAAGCATACTCAATGGGGGAGGGGGGTGTTCCACTATATACATAGGAGGACATGTTCCTACCTACATCTGCAGTCTTCATTCCCCTACAAAGCAAGCTGAGTGAGTGAGGAGAGTGCTCAGCCATATGCATAGGAGGACATGTTCCTACCTACAGTTGCAAGAAAAAGTATGTGAACCCCTTGGGATTACGTGGAGTTTTGCATGAATTGGGCATAAAATGTGCTCTGAACTTCATCTAAGTCACAACAATAGAAGAACACAGTCTGCTGAACATAATACTACACAAACATTAGATGTTGCCATGGTTTAATTGCACATAACATGTAAACATTCACAGTGCAGGGAGGAAAAAGTATGTGAGGCCCTAGCTTAATGACTTCTCCCAGAGCTAATTGGAGCCAGGAGTGAGCCAACCTTGACTCCAATCAGTGTGATGATATTGGATGTGTTGCTGACAGCTGTCCTGCCCTTAAAAAACACACACCTGTTTTGGGTTTACTGGTTTCAAGAAGCACTGTCTGATGTGAACCATGCCTCGCAGAAAAGAGCTCTCAGAAGACCTACGATTAAGAATTGTTGACTTGCATGAAGCTGGAAAGGGTTACAAAAGTATCTCCAAAAGCCTTGATGTTCATGTGTCCACGGTAAGACAGACTGTCTACAAATGGTGAAAGTTTAGCACTGTTGCTACTCTCCCTAGGGATGGTCGTCCTGTAAAAATGACTGCAAGAGCACAGCGCAGAATGCTGCATGAGGTAAAGAAGAATCCCAGAGTGTCAGCTAAAGACCTACAGAAATCTCTGGCACATGCTAACATTTTTGTTGACACATCTACAATAAGGAAAACATTAAACAAGAATGGAGTACAAGGGAGGACACCACGGAGGAAGCCATTGCTGTCCAAAAAGAATATTGCAGCACATTTGAAGTTTGCAAAAGAGCACCTGGATGTTCCACAGCACTACTGGCAAAATATACTGTGGACAGATGAAACCAAGATTGAGTTGTTTGGGAAGAACACACAACACTATGTGTGGAGAAAAAAAGGCACAGCACACCAACATCAAAACCTCATCCCCTCTGTAAAACATGGCGGAGGGAGCATCATGGTTTGGGGCTGCTTTGCTGCCTCAGGGCCTGGACGGATTGTTGTCATTGATGGGAAAATGAATTCCAGAGTTTATCAAGACATTTTGCAGGAAAACGTACGACCATCTGCCCGCCAACTGAAGCTCCGCAGAGGATGGGTGATGCAACAGGACAATGACCCAAAGCATACAAGTAATTCAACAAAACAATGGCTGCAACAGCCCAGAATACGCCTTCTGGAGTGGCCCAGTCAGAGTCCTGACCTCAACCCGATTGAAATGCTGTGGCATGACCTTAAGAGAGAGATTCACACCAAAAATCCCAAGAATATTGCTACACTGAAACAGTTTTGTGAAGAGGAGTTGTCCAAAAATACTCCAGATCGTTGTGCAGGTCTAATCTGCAACTACAGGAAACGTTTGGGTGAGGTTATTGCTTCCAAAGGAGGGTCAACCAGTTATTAAGTCCAAAGGTTCACATACTTTTTCCTCCCTGCACTGTGAATGTTTACATGTTATGTACAATTAAACCATGGTAACATCTAATGTTTGTGTAGTATTATGTTCAGCAGACTGTGTTCTTCTATTGTTGTGACTTAGATGACGTTCAGAGCACATTTTATGCCCAATTCATGCAAAACTCCACGTAATCCCAAGGGTTCACATACTTTTTCTTGCAACTGTATATCTGGGTCTTCCTTCCCATACAGGGGGAGCCGAATGGGGGAGAGGGGTGCTCCACCATATACATAGGAGGACATGTTCCTACCTATATCTGGGTCTCCCTTCCCATACAGAGGGAGCCGAATGAGGGAGAGGGGTTCTCCACCATATGCATAGGAGGACATGTTCCTACCTACACTCAGGTCCATAAATATTGGGACATGGACACAATTCTAACATTTTTGGCTCTATACACCACCACAATGGATTTGAAATGAAACGAACAAGATGTGCTTTAACTGCAGACTGTCAGCTTTAATTTGAGGGTATTTACATCCAAATCAGGTGAACGATGTAGGAATTACAACAGTTTCCATATGTGCCTCCCACTTGTTAAGGGACCAAAAGTAATGGGACAGAATAATAATCATAAATCAAACTTTCACTTTTTAATACTTGGTTGCAAATCCTTTGCAGTCAATTACAGCCTGAAGTGTGGAACGCATAGACATCACCAGACGCTGGGTTTCATCCCTGGTGATGCTCTGCCAGGCCTCTACTGCAACTGTCTTCAGTTCCTGCTTGTTCTTGGGGCATTTTCCCTTCAGTTTTGTCTTCAGCAAGTGAAATGCATGCTCAATCGGATTCAGGTCAGGTGATTGACTTGGCCATTGCAGAACATTCCACTTCTTTCCCTTAAAAAGCTCTTTGGTTGCTTTTGCAGTCTGCTTTGGGTCATTGTCCATCTGCACTGTGAAGCGTCCAATGAGTTGTGAAGCATTTGGCTGAATATGAGCAGATAATATTCCCGAAACACTTCAGAATTCATCCGGCTGCTTTTGTCAGCAGTCACATCATCAATAAATACAAGAGAACCAGTTCCATTGGCAGCCATACATGCCCACGCCATGACACTACCACCACCATGATCACTGATGAGGTGGTATGCTTAGGATCATGAGCAGTTCCTTCTCCATACTCTTCTCTTCCCATCACTCTGGTACAAGTTGATGTCGGTCTCATCTGTCCATAGGATGTTGTTCCAGAACTGTGAAGGCTTTTTTAGATGTCGTTTGGCAAACTCTAATCTGGCCTTCCTGTTTTTGAGGCTCACCAATGGTTTCCATCTTGTGGTGAACCCTCTGTATTCACTCTGGTGAAGTCTTCTCTTGATTGTTGACTTTGACACACATACACCTACCTCCTGGAGAGTGTTCTTGTTCTGGCCAACTGTTGTGAAGGGTGTTTTCTTCACCAGGGAAAGAATTCTTCGGTCATCCACCACAGTTGTTTTCCGTGGTCTTCCGGGTCTTTTGGTGTTGCTGAGCTCACCGGTGCGTTCCTTCTTTGTAAGAATGTTCCAAACAGTTGTTTTGGCCACGCCTAATGTTTTTGCTATCTCTCTGATGGGTTTGTTTTGTTTTTTCAGCCTAATGATGGCTTGCTTCACTGATAGTGACAGCTCTTTGGATTTCATCTTGAGAATTGACAGCAACAGATTCCAAATGCAAATAGCACACTTGAAATGAACTCTGGACCTTTTATCTGCTCACTGTAATTGGGATAATGAGGGAATAACACACACCTGGCCATGGAACAGCTGAGAAGCCAATTGTCCCATTACTTTTGGTCCCTTAACAAGTGGGAGGCACATATGCAAACTGTTGTAATTCCTACACCGTTCACCTGATTTGGATGTAAATACCCTCAAATTAAAGCTAACCGTCTGCAGTTAAAGCACATCTTGTTCGTTTCATTTCAAATCCATTGTGGTGGTGTATAGAGCCAAAAATATTAGAATTGTGTCAATGTCCCAATATTTATGAACCCGACTGTATATCTGGGGTCTTCCTGCCCCTAAAGAGAGTGATGAATGGGGGAGAGGGTTACGCCACTTGCCACCATATACATAGGAGGATGTGATCCCACCTATATCTAGGGTCTTCCTTCCCCTACAGAGAGACCGGAGGACATGTTCCTTTCTATAGCAGGAGTATTCCTGAATGGGAAAAGGGGTATACCCCAGTGTGTCATATAAGAGGACATTTTTCTACCTATATCTGGGGTCCTTCTTCCCATACTGAGTGGCCTGAGTGAGGGAGGGGGTGATGCTCCGCCATATCGCATAGGAAGACATGTCCCTATCTTTATCTGGGGTCTTCCTTCCCCAACAAAGGGAGCTAAGTGTGGGAGGGGGTGTACTCCATGTCACATAGGAGGACATGTTCCTACCTAAAAACAATGTTCCTTTCCTGACAAAGCTTCTGCAGGTATGGCATGGTGTGATGGAGCTATTTTCAGCTTCACTATACAAAGCACAGTTTGAAAATTGCGGATTGTTGGAACTCCCACCTTCATGAGTCATCTGAGCTAGAACATAATCAGGTAAATTATTCCCTTCTCTGCATGAGGATAGAGAGACATATGTAAGAATGCTGACTAAGGGCAGAGCAGAGTTCCAATCCACATTTTACCACTTCAAGTTTTTTCCCTCTCAGATGGAGCTGAACATGGTGGGGAAGGATGGGAAGTGTGCTCCGCTAGGAGGACATGTTCCTACCTGTATCTGGGGGTCTTCCTTCCACCTACAGAGGGAGCTGAATGAAAGTGTGCTCCGCTAGGAGGACATGTTCCTACCTGTATCTGGGCATCTTCATTCCACCTACAGAGGGAGCTGAATGGAAGTGTGCTCTGCCATATCACATAGGTAGACATGTACCTACCTATATATGAGGTCTACCACCCCCCTCAGAGGGAGCTGAGTGGGGGAGGGAGGCCTTCCACCGTATCTCATAGGAGGACATGTTCCTACCTGTATTTGGTGGTCTTCACCCACCTACAGAGGGAGCTGAGTGGAGGTGTGCTCTATCATATCACATAAGAGGATATGTAACTACCTCTATCTGGGGTCTTCCTCCCCCCACAGATGGAGCCGATTAGGGAGGGGGATGTTTTGGCTTATCACATAGGAGGACATGTTCCTACTTATATCTTGGATTTTCCTTCCTCTACAGAGGAAGCTGAGTGAGGAATGGGTTGTAGTCTACTGTGGCTCTAAGACTTTAATACAGACATCAGAGTTGCCAGCTCGTCCTATTGCTCAATGTTCTTGAGCCAGAGCACATGTTTTCGCATTCCATGCCTGGACTAAGGGTATGTTCCCTGTAGTGAGTTCTGCATCTGTGTTGTACATGTTCCTACCTACAGTGGGGATCGAAAGTTTGGGCACCCCAGCTAAAAATTTGTATTAATGTGCATAAAGAAGCCAAGGAAAGATGGAAAAATCTCCAAAAGGCATCAAATTACAGATTAGACATTCTTATAATATGTCAACAAAAGTTAGATTTTATTTCCATCATTTACACTTTCAAATAACAGAAAACAAAAAAATGGCATCTGCAAAAGTTTGGGCCCCCTGCAGAGTTAATATCTTGTACTGCCCCCTTTGGCAAGTATCACAGCTTGTAAACGCTTTTTGTAGCCAGCCAAGAGTCTTTCAATTCTTGTTTGAGGTATCTTTGCCCATTCTTCCTTAGAAAAGTCTTCCAGTTCTTTGAGATTTCTGGGCTGTCTGTCACGCACTGCTCTTTTAAGGTCTATCCATAGATTTTAAATGATGTTGAGGTCAGGAGATTGTGAAGGCCACGGCAAAACCTTCAGTTTACGCCTCTTGATGTAATCCCCCGTGGATTTCGAGGTGTGTTTAGGATCATTATCCATTTGTAGAAGCCATCCTCTCTTTAACTTCAGCTTTTTCACAGATGGCATCAAGTTACCATCCAAAATTTGCTGAAATTTTATTGAATCCATTTTTCCTTCTACTCGTGAGATGTTCCCTGTGCCACTGGCTGCAACACAACCCCAAAGCCTGATTGATCCAACCCCATGCTTAACAGTTGGACAGAGGTTCTTTTCATTAAATTCTGTGCCCCTTCTTCTCCAAACGTACCTTTGCTCATTCCGGCCAAAAAGTTCAATTTTAACCTCATCGGTCCACAGAACTTGTTTCCAAAATGCATCAGGCTTGTCTATATGTTCATTTGCAAAGTTCAAACGATGATTTTTGTGGTGAGGACGTAGAAGAGGTTTTCTTCTGATGACTCTTCCATGAAGACCATATTTGTACAAGTATCTCTTTATGGTGGAATAGTGTACCACAACTCCAGTGTCTGCCAGATCTTTCTGGAGGGATCGTGCAGTCAAACATGGGTTTTGAATTGTTTTTCTCACAATCCTGCAAGCTGTTCTGTCTGATATTTTTCTTGGTCTTCTAGATCTTGCTTTAACTTCCACTGTTCCTGATGACTGCCATTTCTTAATTACATTCCGAACAGAGGATATTGACATCTGAAAACGCTTTGCTATCTTCTTATAGCCTTCTCCAGCTTTGTGAGCGTCAAGTATTTTCAGTTTCAGTTTTCTAGACAACTGCTTAGAAGAACCCATGGTGCTGATTGTTGGGGCAAGGTCAGATGAGTCTGGGCATTTAAAACCTTTGAGATTGACATAACCTGGTCTTCCCAGACGATGATTGAGAACAATCCATGACACTGGCAGGTCTCAGCTTGGCAAAGGGGGCAGTGCATGCTATAAATTCTGCAGGGTGCCCACACTTTTGCAGACGCCATTTTTTTGTTTTCTGTTATTTTGAAAGTGTAAATGATGGAAATAAAATCTAACTTTTGTTGACATATTATAAGAATGTCTAATCTGTAATTTGTTCCCTTTTGGAGATTTTTCCATCTTTTCTTGGCTTCTTTATGCACATTAATACAAATTTTTAGCTGGGGTGCCCAAACTTTCGATCCCCACTGTATATCTAGGGACCTATTTCACATACCGAGGGGGCTGAGTGAGAGAGTGGGTGATGCTCCAACACATACATGGGAGGACATATTCCTACTTATTTCTGGTATCTTCCTTTCCCCTTAGAAGGAGCTGATTGGGGTAGGAGGTGTGTGTCTTCATATCACACAAGAGGACATGTTCCTATTATTTATCTGGGGTCTTCCTTCCTCCTTAAAGGAAGTTGAGCAAGAAAGGGGGTGTTTTCTGGCATATACATAGGAGGACATGTACCTACCTATATATGGGGTCATTCTTCCCCTCAAAGAGGGCTGAGTGAAGAGGGGGAGCTCCATCATATCCATAGGAGAACATATTCCTACCTACATATACTTCCTTCGGGTCTTCCTTCCCTGAAGAACAGCTCCGTACCCAATGATCATTTTACCACTTTAGGTTTCTGCACCCCCATTTGTAGCCACACCCTCAAAATGATGCCCCTATTTTTGAACAGATGGCATCTTCCTATCCCTACAAATGGAGCTGAATGGTGGAGAAGAGTGCTAACCCTCAGAGAGAGTGGAGTGAAGAGGGGGAGCTCCACCATATACATATGTAGCACCTTCCTAGGTAGCTAGAGGGAGCTAGAGTCCTAACTGTTAGTTAGGAGGGCTGAATAGCAGCCTTGATGTGATAGCTAGCAGGGTCAAATTTGGGTCAGGCATGAGAGGCTCTGCAGATCAGCTCTCTGAGACTTCTCTGTGCACTAGAATTTTGGAGAAAGTTCTAGACACAGTGGGTGGGAGTAAGGAATGCCTAGTCTGCACTCTCAAGGGATCCTGGCCAATCCCCAGCAGGAGGCTTGGCAAAGGGCCAGGACAGCCCTTAAGTCTGACTGAGCCTAATCAGCAGCAGAAGAGTTTGGGTGGAAGACGGAGAAATGAGGCTGGAGAGCAGGAACCTGGGAGGGGGCCCAGATGGAGAGGGGCTCATCTACAGGCAGAGGATCTTGGAAGGACTGCGTGAGTAGACCTGCACACCCTGGGCCAGTAAGGGGATGGAGCACTTCAGTGGGAAACTGGATTAGCTTACTACCCAGGACTGTCTTCTTATAAAGTGGCAGATACTGGATCCCCTGCGAAGGGATTCACCCAGAACAGCGGCATTAGGAGAATCTGAGGTCTAGGGTGGTACAGGAGATGCTGGCTAGCTCTCCAGAAGATAATTGTGATGTAAACACTTGTACATAGTTCCAGGAAGGTTTGTCCTCTGTTGCCATCAGGAGCGGACTGACAACTCATGGGGCCCCCGGGCAATAGGGGATCATGGGGCCCCTGTGTTCTTGCCCAAACTCAAAAAAAGCCTATGAAAAGGTACCAGGGGCATCTCATGGGGCCCCCTACCTGTACCTGAGTTTCCAAATGGTCAGTCCGCCCCTGGTTGCCATTACCCTTGGGCATTCCATACACCGATTACCCCAATCAAGTTCTAATTTCCTTCATAAAATCCACAAAAAACAAGCTCATTGACTGGATATTGTCTCCTGGATGGAAATCTGTGTGGAAAATGGATGTTGCCTGGCTGTGGAGGACTATAGGGCAACCCAAAACTTCATTGACTCCTAAGGGGGTAGTGCTACACGAAGGAGAACATACAGTTATCCTACCTACATATACCTACCTTGGGTCTTCCTTCCCCGAAGCACACCTCTATACCCTAAGCTCATTTTACCACTTCAGGTTTCAGTATGAATTCTGAAAGCTGATTGGTTGCTGCAGTGGGCAGCCCTCTTGTTTCTGGCTCCACTGTGAATTGTTCAGGTAGAGCTTTCTGACCTCTTTGTCTTAGTTTCCACTTTCCTTGAATACACAAAAACTTAACCTGCTACCATAAGCATCACAAAGAGGCCGCCTGCTACAGGAAAATGAGAATCAATCACGATCTGTGGACAAGATTTCAGGCAAGGCACCCCCTCCACCTCCTTCCTCCCCACCAGTCTGCCCCTTTCATTTCACATATGTGGAGGCTGATTAACGGATTAGACTCGTCAGCCAAACATATATTCCGGCCTTGTTTCTCCAGTGCCGTGTCACCCTGTGCTTCGTCCCCCAGTCCCACCGAAATCCCTCCAATCCCTAGAACAAGCCTTTCTATTCATTACCAGAAAAGCACGGGGGTAACGTGACAGGACTCATTCCCAAGGTCAAAAGTTTGGAAATACCCCCGTCAGAGAGTCAGTGACTCCGGCAGAAGAATTGTGCTACGGTATTTTTAGTCTGTTGGGAAAATATACTTTAGGCCATGAGATTCCCGGGCCATTCAGTAGATGTAAAAATAACTTGCTCCTGCCATCTCTCTTGGCACACAGGGACCCTGCAGGAATGTGAGGCCAAGACTAGGCACCAAGAAGAATAAAGATTTCAGCCTATCATCGGCAACGGCCATCCTGTCTCACAGTCTAGACACATTTAGCCAAAACATGAACAGACTATTCCAGGACAAGGCCAGAGGAGCAGTTGTTACGCCATTTCTGGCAATGGTTTATCATCGGGCATAGGGTTTAGATTGCTGGTCCCTGGGTGTCTATGGAGCATTAGCAGGACCATGGAAGTCACCTCATCAAGTAAATGTCCTTCTGATCATATGATACCTAATATTCCACATGGACATCCGTGTTCTCCTCTGGCCCACAGGAACTGTTCCCCCCATTTGTATTCTCCAGTGTAAATCCATGTCGATGGTCTTCTCCCAATCTGAAATCCAGGGCTTTTATTCAGCGGGAACGCAGTTCCGGCACCTCCAGCACTGAATGTACGTAATGGCAAGGAGTGCTGGGCTGTGCTGGAGGGTCTATTTATGCTGGCTGATGGGAGATCTATTATCACGGGGATCTATTTTTGCATGGGATCTATTGTCGTAGAGGTCTACTGTTGCTGGTGGGGGATCTTATGTTGCTGGGGGGTCTTATCTTGCTAGGGAGGTCAATTGTTGCTGGGAGGGATCTACTGTTGCTTGAGGATCTATTGATGCTGGTTGCTGGAAGTTTATAGGTGCTGGGGTGAATCTATTATTTCTGGGGTGATATTTTGTTGTGGGGGGTCCACTGTTGCTTTGTGAGGGTCTACTGTTGTATGGGGATCTATTTTTGCTGGGGATATCTGTTGTTGCTGTGGGAGTCGTTTGTTGCTGACTGCAGGGGATCTATGTAACTGCTTTTCTTGTTATCATTAACAAATTCCATGCAAATTACTTAGCACCACAAAAAAAATATCTGGTTCTATATTCTCTAAAATAGGTGTTACTGGGAGGAGGGTAGGGGGTGGAACCAAGGGAGGGTGCTTCGAGGTGGGTAGGGGTGGAAACAAGGGAGGGTGCTTCGAGGTGGGTAGGGGTGGAACCAAGGGAGGGTGCTTTGAGGTGGGTAGGGGTGAAACTAAGGGAGGGTTGCTCAGAGGTGGGTAGGGGGTGGAAACAAGAGAGGGTTGCTCAGAGGTGGGTAGGGGGTGGAACCAAGGGAGGGTGCATCGAGGTGGGTAGGGGGTGGAACCAAGGGAGGGTTGCTCAGAGGTGGGTAGGGGGTGGAACTAAGGGAGGGTTGCTCAGAGGTGGGTAGGGGGTGGAGACACTGGTTACCAAGAAGGGGGAAGTTCCTGCACCTATTCTCTGAGAAAAAAAAGCCCAGCTGAAATCCATACATGGAGATCACAACCCCACACCTCAATGTGGATTTATACCAGGTGGTTCCTCTGAAGTGGCCTTCACCTACAATGTGGGCATTATGATGAATTTCTTCCATATTCCTCACAAGGCAGATGGTTCCTGGCTTTTGTAGGTTGGGAAAGATGTACATTCAGCTATGAGAAGAAGAAGACATCAAATGCCCCAATCAGTGCTGAGACAATGTCATTCAGAGCCCAGGGCAAAAATGCCTAACTGTGCCCCCCCCCCCCCCAGTTCATGTGCAAGGGATCCCATGCTCAGCAGTCACTTGCTTGTCAAAATCATTGCCACTGTCACTACTCCTGTCAGCCTTGCAACAGAAGGAAGATGCCTCCATCCCTACATCAAACCACTGCGCCCAGGGTAGATGCCCATTCCGCCCACCCCTTGTCCCAGCCCCAACACCCACTGACAGCTAATACCAGCTGGGACTGCTGACCTACAGGGGGGCCTCAGCCTTTGCTCCACTGTGTACACCATTGATGGCTCGATTCCTGGTTCTCAGGTCACGGGAAAGAAACCCTCCATGTCTATGATATCTGCTTCCAAATAAAGATCATCCCTGGATCCATGATTGATACCTAAAGACTTCCTACATGCGCTCTTACAGCAGAAACAGCTGTCCACATCTCAGAACGCCCAGACAGTGACTGCGGCCTCCTTCCTACCTTCACATGCTCACAACTTGTCTATGATGGATGTAGCACTACCCTCTTGAGGGCAACTGGATTTTGGTTGGGTCCCCCCTAAGCTCCGTACGGCCAGGCAACAAGCATTTTCTTCACATTTCCACTCTCACAGAGTCAGTACAAGAGTCCATGATCTGTTTTTTTAGCTGTTTTTTTTATTGGGGTCTATAGGTATATGGGATGCCAAGGGGACAGCAAAACGTGAGGACGAACTTCTTAGCAACCTGTACACTGGGCAAAAAATGTGGTTCCAAAAAATAGTAACGGTCTCTTTAACCCCTTCATGCCAAGCGTACGCAAATATGCAGCCTCTCGGCGGCTGGGCCTTGACACCGAGCGGCCACATATTTGTGTACCATTTGTAAACAAACGTGCTGAGAGCGTGCACCCTGCATGCTCACAGCACATGTGTTGGTTTCCCATGGAAAGATCCCAATCTCTCTTTGCGATCAGGACCTTTCCGATCATGTGAACGCCGTGACAGCCAATCACAGAGGTCACATGACCCTAAACACTGCCCCACCTCCTGACGTCAGAAACCCCTTAATGGGCCGAGAGGCGCCGGCACAAAGGGGTTAAGGAGCACTGAAGTCCCTTTGGTGTACCTCCTCAGACCCCAGAGGAATCCTTCCTCTTTACCTGGCTGTACTGAGGGTATCCCTGGGCAAGGGATTCCAAGATCTAGCAATGAAGTAGTCTGAGATGAGAACCGTTGGATCTTGCACCTGACCCTCTCCCTTTATCTGGCCCTTGAGGTGTAGGAGTGCTCACTCTGTCCCATCCTGTCAGGGTGGTGGGTTGGTAGCTGCTTTCAGGCCTTTCGCTGGGTTGACTCCTACGTTGCTGCTCAGGATGTCCTCCCTGAGAAATGTGATACAGTGGAGATCCTTCTGTCCAGTAACTAGCCTGTAGGTAGGCTCCCTATCCTGGGGCCCCCTCCCAGGCTCCATGCAGCCTTCCTCTCAGTCTATCTTCCACCTGACTCCCTTGCTGCTCAGGCTCTGCCAGATTTACGGGTTGTCCTTGGTCACCATGCCCGGCCTCCTGCCTGGGGATTGGCCAAGTTCCCTTGAACATGCAGATATGGGTCTCCTCCCCTCCTCTGTCCCTCTTCCAGAAAGTTCTCTAAGTTGCTGAAAAGGTTGGGAGGGCTCTAGAAGCTCTGACCTGTAGAGTCTCCCAGCCTGTCCTGAAGTGAACTCCTGCCTCACTCCCAGGCTGACTCATCCCAGGCTGCTACCCAGCCGTTATATAACAAAAAAACAAAGCCAATCTACCTAGAGGGCACTACACTGAGGATCACAGAGCTCTACCAATATATAAAACACAGAACTTCTTCCCACAGCCTCAGAAATCTGAGTGCGGCCTACTGAGGGAGCCTCAGAGGGAGCCTCAGAAAGGGTTAAAGCTGCGCCCCGGGCAGACATAAAAGATGTAATCAATATTACATCATTCAATGCATTTTTAAATACAAGCCATGTAAGTACCTGAATGCCTTCCTATTAGCTTCTTGTAGTCTAATATAGAGCAGGGGCGGACTGAACATTTGGAAACTCAGGCAGTGCCCGAGGGCCCGGGGTCAGTAGGGGGCCCCATGAGATGCCCCTGGTACCTTTTTCATAGGCTTTTTTGAGTTTGGGCAAGGACACAGGGGCCCCATAATCCCTTATTGCCCGGGGGCCCCATGAGTTGTCAGTCCGCCCCTGATATAGAGCATGGTTCAGCTTGAGGGGGAAGCAGTACAAGAAGCCTATTAGTTGTACTGCAGACCAAGAAGCATGCTGATAGAAGGAGCAAACCGAGTGACAGAGAGATGAGCTCATCACTGTGCTGCTTCTCCATTCACTGTCCAGTCATTGGGGGAGATTTACTAAAACTGGAGAGTGTGAAATCTGGTGCAGCTCTGCACAGAAACCAATCAGCTTCCAGGTTGTATTGTCGAAGCTTTGTTGAACAAGCACAAGTTAGAAGCCAACTGGTTCCTAGGCACAGCTGCACCAGATTCTGAGTGCTCCAGTTTTAGTCAATCTTCCTCATAGGCTAGGATGACCTGGGCTCAGAGGAAGTGGGTTTAATGCTGCTGGTTATCAGACTGAGGATATATAGTGGCAGAAAAGAAATACTGCGGGGGGAGAACTCTGGATCAAAAAGTACTGCAGGAGAAATGCCTTGAATCAGGGTGATCGTTGCAGCAAAGTTTTGCTTTTTTTTTTTTTTTGTTATTTTTGACTGGAGTTCTGCTTTAAAGTGGAACGTTGGTCATATATATATATTTTTTAATTTAAAAAAAGTCAGCTGCTGCAAACAACTGCAACTTCTGACTTTTAAAGTGTTACTAAACCCACAACAGTAAAGTCAGTGCAGTAAAGCATGCTAGTTATACCCACTCGGAACCTAAGGGGTTAATCCTCTGCATTGTGTAAAAATGCTGTTTGATCCTGTCTTCTCTGCTCCTCCCCTTCTTCTATGGTCCCCAATCCATCTGCTGATAGATCAGAGCTTTGGGAGCAAGCGGCACATGCTCAGTTTAGTGTGTATTGCTAGGAGAGTGCATGTGATAAGCATATGTCCAATCAGCACTGTCCAGACAGAGGGTCAGGGGTCCTGAAGCCTCATAGGACAATGAGCGGATAATGAAAACTCCTCCTACCAGCTTTTACCAGTGCTCTGCTGAACACTGATAGAAGTCACAAGACTGATGAGAAAAGGTATTTAGAAATTTATATTTACTAAAATATTTGCATTTCCATGCTGTGTATTCTCTGGGAGAGCGGATATAGTGAATGCAGGGTCCGGGGAGACCGGATATAGTGAATGCGGGGTCCGGGGAGACCGGATATAGTGAATGCGGGGTCTGGGGAGAGCGGGTATAGTGAATGCGGGGTCCGGGGAGAGCGGATATAGTGAATGCGGGGTCCGGGGAGAGCGGATATAGTGAATGCGGGGTCCGAGGAGAGCGGATATAGTGAATGCGGGGTCTGGGGAGAGCGGATATAGTGAATGCAGGGTCCGGGGAGACCGGATATAGTGAATGCAGGATCTGGGGAGAGCGGATATAGTGAATGCAGGGTCCGGGAGAGCGGATATAGTGAATGCAGGGTCTGGGGAGAGCGGATATAGTGAATGCGGGGTCCGGGGAGAGCGGATATAGTGAATGCGGGGTCCGGGGAGAGTGGATATAGTGAATGCAGGGTCCGGGGAGAGCGGATGTAGTGAATGCAGGGTCCGGGGAGACCGGATAGAGTGAATGTGGGGTCCGGGGAGAGCGGATATAGCAGGGGCGGACTGACCATTTGGAAACTCGGGCACTTCCCGAGGGCCCGGGGTCAGTAGGGGGCCCCATGAGATGCCCATGGTATCGTTTTCATAGTCTTTTTTGAGTTTGGTCAAGGACACAGAGGCCCCATGATCCCCTATTGCCCGGGGGCCCCATGAGTTGTCATTCCGCTCCTGGGAAATAGTAAATGTGGGGTCCGGGGAGAGCAGATATAGTGAATGCAGGGTCCGGGGAGAGCATATATAGTGAATGCAGGGTCCGGGGAGAGCGGATATAGTGAATGCGGGGTCCGGGGAGAGCGGATATAGTGAATGCAGGGTCCGGGGAGAGCGGATATAGTGAATGCGGGGTCCGGGGAGAGCGGATATAGTGAATGCGGGGTCCGGGGAGAGCGGATATAGTGAATGCGGGGTCCGGGGAGAGCGGATATAGTGAATGCGGGGTCCGGGGAGACCAGATATAGTGAATGCAGGGTCCGGGGAGACCAGATATAGTGAATGCAGGGTCTGGGGAGAGCGGATATAGTGAATGCAGGGTCCAGGGAGAGCGGATATAGTGAATGCGGGGTCCGGGGAGAGCGGATATAGTGAATGCGGGGTCCGGGGAGAGCGGATATAGTGAATGCAGGGTCCGGGAAGAGCGGATATAGTGAATGCGGGGTCCGGAGAGAGCGGATATAGTGAATGCAGGGTCCGGGGAGACCGGATAGAGTGAAGGCGGGGTCCGGGGAGAGCGGATATAGTGAATGCGGGGTCCGGGGAGACCAGATATAGTGAATGCGGGGTCCGGGGAGAGCGGATATAGTGAATGCAGGGTCCGGGGAGAGCGGATATAGTGAATGCGGGGTCCGGGGAGAGCGGATATAGTGAATGCTGGGTCCGGGAAGAGCGGATATAGTGAATGCGGGGTCCAGGGAGAGCGGATATAGTGAATGCGGGGTCCGGGGAGACCATATATAGTGAATGCAGGGTCCGGGGAGACCGGATAGAGTGAATGCGGGGTCCGGGGAGAGCGGATATAGTGAATGCAGGGTCCGGGGAGACCAGATATAGTGAATGCGGGGTCCGGGGAGAGCGGATATAGTGAATGCAGGGTCCGGGGAGAACGGATATAGTGAATGCGGGGTCCGGGGAGAGCGGATATAGTGAATGCAGGGTCCGGGGAGAGCGGATATAGTGAATGCGGGGTCCGGGGAGAGCGGATATAGTGAATGCGGGGTCCGGGGACAGCGGATATAGTGAATGCGGGGTCCGGGGACAGCGGATATAGTGAATGTAGGGTCCGGGGAGGACGGATATAGTGAATGTGGGTTTCAGAGAAAGCGGATATAGTGAATATGGGATCCAGGGAGAGCGGATATAGTGAATGCAGGGTCCGGGGAGAGTGGATATAGTGAATGCAGGGTCCGGGGAGACCAGATATAGTGAATGCAGGGTCTGGGGAGAGCGGATATAGTGAATGCAGGGTCCAGGGAGAGCGGATATAGTGAATGCAGGGTCCAGGGAGAGCGGATATAGTGAATGCAGGGTTCGGGAGAGTGGATATAGTGAATGCGGGGTCCGGGGAGAGCGGATATAGTGAATGCAGGGTCCGGGGAGAGTGGATATAGTGAATGCGGGGTCCGGGGAGAGCGGATATAGTGAATGCAGGGTCTGGGGAGACTAGATATAGTGAATGCGGGGTCCGGGGAGACCAGATATAGTGAATGCAGGGTCTGGGGAGAGCGGATATAGTGAATGCGGGGTCCGGGAGAGCGGATATAGTGAATGCGGGGTCCAGGAAGAGCGGATATAGTGAATGCGGGGTCCGGGGAGAGCGGATATAGTGAATGCAGGGTCCGGGGAGAGTGGATATAGTGAATGCGGGGTCCGGGGAGACCAGATATAGTGAATGCAGGGTCTGGGGAGAGCGGATATAGTGAATGCGGGGTCCGGGGAGAGCGGATATAGTGAATGCGGGGTCCAGGAAGAGCGGATATAGTGAATGAAGGGTCCAGGGAGAGCGGATATAGTGAATGCAGGGTCTGGGGAGAGCGGATATAGTGAATACGGGGTCCGGGGAGAGCGGATATAGTGAATGCAGGGTCCTTGGAGAGCGGATATAGTGAATGAAGGGTCCGGGGTTTAGGGACACTTTACGGATTCAGTTTACAAATATTCCCCAATTTTCGATGGTCAGTTTTGTGCAGAACTTTCTTTTAAATCCCGAGATGGGGTGTCTCAAGCAATTTCAGTTTTAGTTTGGGTAGTTTTTTTTTATTCATTTTTATCTGCTCAGGCATCAAATTGAAAAAAAAAAAAAATCCTGCAATATGACTTATTATAATTGCCTGCCTGACCCGAAGCATCCCGGAGGATTCATTCCCATCCCCGTCCTTTGATTCTTCCTGTGTAGAAAGTTATTGGAGGCTGCAGAACATCAGAGCCGGTGGCTCCATTCTGGTGCAGTGCAGGCGTATCTGCAAACGGTCAGATTAATATTCTGAGCAGCAAGCGAGGCTGCATGGCAGAGTGCTGTGTCCTGACGAGAGGCGGATGGGGTGCGTCTGCTGCTCGCAGCTTTGTCTGCATTGGTATTCCTGATGGGGGGGAAGTTGTATCGGAGTCATAGGACAGAACACATCTCCGAGCAGAGTCCACCTTCCCTCGGGTGATTGGCAGGGAAACGGCAAAACATCTTCCCTTCTTGGCCGAGAGGTTGTTTTCTGAAAGGAAGGAAGCTTAGGAAGATTTATAGATTGTATCAGCTGCTCTACAAGATGCATTAAATGTTGGCCCGGAGAAGAAAAGAGGGCGGCTTAATCTAGTTGATATATTTGCTTAACGTGACGATACGGTCAATAAGAGTCAATATTGATACAAATAACTTTCCCGATGGAGCAAGACGCAGTGCCGGTATAGACTGCCGTTTATTTGGTGAGTCACGGGCTTCGTCCTGCCAGAGAGGCGCAGACACAGCTACCCAATGAGAGGGAAAATTCGCCTACTATGGGCAGAAGCTGCACTATTGATCTGGACGATGTTGTCATGATCAGTTGCAAAGTCTCCAGCACCTCAAATGAAGGTTTTCATTGGAGGGTCCCTTTCTCAGGGCAGCTCACACTTTATTAGGTCCACCTTGCTGGTGTCAAGAAAATATCCCCCACACCCTGACACCACCACCACCACCAGCCTGAACCATTGATACAAGGCAAGATGGATCCACCACACTATGACACCACCACCAGCCTGAACCATTGATACAAGGCAGGATGGATCCACCACACCATGACACCACCACCAGCCTGAACCATTGATACAAGGCAGGATGGATCCACCACACCATGACACCACCACCAGCCTGAACCATTGATACAAGGCAGGATGGATCCACCACACCATGACACCACCACCAGCCTGAACCATTGATACAAGGCAGGATGGATCCACCACACCATGAGACCACCACCAGCCTGAACCATTGATACAAGGCAGGATGGATCCACCACACCATGACACCACCACCACCAGCCTGAACCGTTGATACAAGGCAGGATGGATCCACTACACTATGACACCACCACCACCAGCCTGAACCATTGATACAAGGCAGGATGGATCCACTACACCATGACACCACCACCACCAACATAAACCATTGATACAAGGCAGGATGGATCCATGCTTTCATGTTGTTTTCACCAAATTCTGACCCTACCATCTGAATGTCGCAGCAACTGTCCTGCCCATGCTCCTTTAATAGGTACCATGTTGGACCCAGGGGTGTATTTACCACAAGGCAAACAAGGCACTTGCCTAGGGCAGCATTTTTTAGGGGGGCAGCACCTCCCCCCAGAAAAAGAGATGGAAGAAGGGACACTCGCCATGGGAACCAGGTGGGATCCGAGAGAGGCTGTAGGTTGCTTGATGGTGTATTAAGAGCCTGGCTCTTACTCCCGGAGATGTCTGGAGCTGTGAAGACGGGTGTCTTTCTATCGCTGGGGGGGGGGGGGTAGTGGAAGGTTCTCACAGACAGGTGGGGGGGGGGGCAGGAGTGTTGTTGGTCAATATCAGGCTCTCTTCGCGCGCGGGGGGGGGGTGTTGGTCGGTGTCCGTGGGGGCAGACGATTTTTTTGTTGCCTAGGGTGGCACAAAGCCTAAATACACCACTGGTTGGACCCCCTTTTGCCTTCAGAAATGCCTCAATTCTTAGATTCAGCAAGGTGCAGGAAGCAGTCCTCAGAGCTTTAGGTCCATATTGACATGAGTTACTGGTGCCTTTCAATCATCGGGAACCGGTCTGCCCATTCTCCTCTGACCTCTGACATCAACAAGGCATTTTCCTCCACACAACTGCCGCTCACTGGATATTTTCTCTTTTTCGGACCATTCTCTGTAAGCCCTAGAGATGGTTGTGCGTGAAAGTCAAAGTAGATCAGCAGTTTTTGAAATGCTCAGACCAGCCCGTCTGGCACCAACAACCATCCCACATTCAAAGTCACTTAAATCCCCTTTCTTCCCCATTACGATCCTCAGTTTGAACTTCAGCAAGTCGTCTTCACCACGTCTGGATGCCTAAATGTATTGAGTTGCTGTCATGTGATTGGCTGATTAGCGATTTGTGTTACCAAGCAATTGAACAGGTGGACCTAATAAAGTGGACGGTGAATGTAGTTACATAGTTAGGTTTAAAAAAAGAAACAAGTCCATCTAGCTCAACCAATAGAAAAAATAAACAAATATAAACCCCACCATAGACAGAACCCTATAGCCACAGCTGACCCAGAGGAAGGCGAAAAAAAAAAACCCATTTGAAGCATGGATCAATTCGCTCCAGCAAGTGGGGTCGGGGGTCCCTTTCCCAGGGCAACATAGTTAGGTTGAAAAAAGACACAAGTCTATCTAGTTCAATAGCAAAAAATTCATAAATAGAAAATCCCCATATATGAACCCTACACCCACAACTGACCCAGAGGAAGGCTTCAAAGAACCCGTAACTCCCCCAAGTGTAATCCCCCAAAGTGTAGTCGCCTCTGCAGTGGGAGGTGACATACAGACACAGGCATGTACAGACATGCATACACACACAAAGATACATGTACACACACGCAGACACATGTACATACATACACACAAACACACACATGTACACACACACAGACACATGTACATGCATACACAGACACACACGCTGTTAAGTGCTCTCTCTTCTCCCATGAAGCCACCACTGGCTGACATAGAGGATCATGTGACCAGAGTGAGCTGAAATTAGGTAGACACACACACACACTATAAAAAAAGTTGCAGTACTTTGTTGTTCACTCACAGAGCCGGGTACTGCACTCTAGGGGGAGGCAGAGAGCACAGCACACACTCCTTCATTTGCTTTCACTGCGCTCAGCTATTGAGCAGTCTGACGGCTCCCAGTGCCAATGACAGATCCGGCCTGAGCTCCGAGCCTGCTCAGCAAGATGGCCCTGAGGGACACACTCACCCCCACCATAATTTCCACTCGCCAATTGGCGAGTGGAAATTTCAAGGCCTGGTCTAGGAGATGTTTTTTAAGCTCTATATTTGCTGCAAAAACTTGGACATGGTGAGGAGAAGCATGGGATACCCCAGGAACACTGAAAAACAACAGGACACTTCTCCTTCTCTGTACACAAGGGCAGGAGAGGTAGTTGAAATCAAGTTTCCATAAAGGTCACCACTGACTAAGCAATGACTGAGGCCTTCTGAAGGAAAATGCACGCAGTCAATGGGGCTCCGAGTTCAGTTCAGTACTCACAATGCCACAGGATCATCTGCTGCCTCCTTCCGATATCCACCGGGCACTATTCAGTGATGGAGAAACAAGGCTCACAATGCCACAGGATAGCTGGACACCCTCTTCCAACTTCCACCGGGTGCTTATCAGCTAGCTCTCCAGACCAAGATCCCAAACGAAACCTTTCAAATCGGTACCGCCAACTAGGCAGCAAACTGCCCTTAGGGGAAGAGCTTCCTCAGGCTAGGGACTCCTGGACCCAGGACCAACTAATTCCTGCTTGAGGCCATTTGAGGGCTCTCCAGCCACCTACGGTGCACACCACCTTTAGGGATAGGCTAGGTCCCCATAAATATTCAGACTGCCTTTCTGCCTTTCCTCCCGCAGAACCCTCTAGAATTCAAGGGGAAATAATCAGACCAGCAGCCTGTGAAACATGGAGCAGGCTAAAGTATCCATCAACTACTCTACTGGCTACAGAGAAGCCAGACTAAATTTACCTAGCATTCTATGGTCTAACTAGGAGGATGTGTTTGGGGGGAGTGCCATGAGGCAGAAGCCCACACAGTACATTCAGTAAAGATAAGAGCCCACCCTCACCCCCTTCCATCCCTTACTTACCCTCCCTGCTGCCTGGGGGACTGTCCTACCTGAAAGGAGTAGCCGGAGCAGAGGAGCAGTGATGTCTTCGATGGTGAGGTCACCAGCCAGTCTCCAACCTTTTTCTTTTTTTGTTGCACCTTACAGTTCTCAGAAAGGCAGAAACGGTGCTTTAGTATCATAGATCCCAGCAATCAGGGGTACCTACAACAGTGGGAGGGTGGTGAGAGGGGCCAGTTTGGCATTTTCGTCCTGGGCACTGGATGACCTTAGCCTGGCACTGCACAACTCCCACAGTGGCTTTCACTTCCAGCACCCATCGTCAAAAGGTTGCCTGCTGTGAGGTGAGGAGTGCAGGTTCTATGAGGACTTTAGAGGGCTATGTACAATAAGTGACACTTGGAAAGAAATCCACATACAAGGACACAGGATAGCATGGGGCATCAGAAGGGGCTCCAACCTCAGGAGCAGCACAGTTATGAGAAGCGAGGGAGCGGGACTTTCACTGACCACAATACAATCATAAAGAGGGCCTCTGCCCATTCACACTTGAGGGTTTCAAGTCATTTTGATACTTTTTGGGTGCATTTGTACAGGCATTTTTTGGCCTTTTGAGCATTTTGGTTTTAGCCAATGTAAAGCAAGTTACTGACGTAGCGCCTTGCCATTCATTAGGCTAAATTGAGTTTTTGTCTGGTCAGGACTTTCTAAGCTGGGTGATTGATTTCTTCTCCCTGTTTCTGGAGGGAGCTTCAAGAAAATAGAGCAGGGAGGGTCAATCACTCAATTATGAACATTTATCAGATCTCAGCCATTCCTCGGGAGGATGCACCCAGAAGGTGGTTGAGGATGGTCATAAATATTTGGGAGGGTTTTCCAGAGTGCTCTTCCCTTGGAATCAGTAGACCATTGCTTGCAAAAGTAAAACTGTCTTTGCTGTTTTCCAAATAAAGCAAACAGGACAGCTTTCTTCAGCCAAAAGTAAATGGAAACAGTCTACAATTCTGGTGTACAGAAAACAAAACAATGGATCACCACCAGTATACCAGTGCCACACCAGGGTTTAGGTTCCCATCTGCTTCTGGGTGCCACAAAGGCTGCAGGATCTCAGCAAACAATGTCTCAGTCTCCAGCAGAGAACTACCCCACTCCACCTCACAGACAGGGGCTGCCACGTTCCTGCTCCTTATCAAGCCTCCCCTGAGGGCCAGTTAACCCTTTCTGGACCAGGATTGGAGGCTGTTTCCCACCCAGATCTCTATGAACCTCCAAATTCCAGATCCAATATAAGGACTTACCAATCCTGGACAACCCGCAAGTCATTTTACCCTTTTCCAACCAGAACCTCTTACATTGCATGGGTGGGAACCCCTGATTACTCCAAATTGCATTTAAGTCATTCCCTTTAAAGGGACCAGAACCCAAATAATGGAGTCATCCAGGACACATCTCTGGCTTCCTGTACACCAACTTTCCCCGAAACCTTCCCTTCGCCCTCTGAAGCATATCCCATGATTAAGTTTTTATTCTACCTTCTTCCTGTAGAGATAAACCTCTGTGGCATCATCACCATGCTTGTTCATTTCCTGCATGTGCAGCTGCTGGGTGGCCAGTTCCTGCTGACATGGACACGTCCCCAAAACTACTTCTGCGGATGGCTGCTATTCGCCCAAGAAAGTAGCTCCCAGACACAGCCGACTTTCGGAGACTCGCACAGTTCTGGTTATTGCCAATAAAGAAGTTCCTCTAGTTCACCAAAAATAAGGGTTCATAGCAGGGGTGGACTGACAACTCATGGGGCCCCCAGGCAATAGGGGATCATGGGGCCCCTGTGTCCTTGCCCAAACTCAAAAAAGCCTATAAAAAAGGTACCAGGGGCATCTCATGTGGCCCCCTACTGACCCCGGGCCCTCGGGCAGTGCCCGAGTTTCCAAATGGTCAGCCCGCCCCTGGTTCATAGTTCCTTGGGGTTTTATTATATCACTGGCCTTTTTTGCTTAAAGTATATGTATAGAGAAGAGAGTCCAGACACTGATCAAAGGGGGGCACAGAGGGGTTGGGGATGACAGCCTAGACATTGACAAAAGGGGGTACAGAGGGTATGGGGATAAGAGCCCGGATGATCACCAGAGGGGGCACAGAGAATATGGGGGTGAGAGCCCAGATAATCACCAGAGGGGGCACAGAGAGTATGGGGGAGAGAGCCCAGATGATCACCAGAGGGGGCACAGAGGGTATGGGGATGAGAGCCCAGGTGATCACCAGAGGGGGCACAGAGGGTATAGGGGTGAGAGCCCAGATGATCACCAGAGGGTGCACAGAGGGTATGCGGGTGAGAGCCCAGGTGATCACCAGAGGGTGCACAGAGGGTATGCGGGTGAGAGCCCAGGTGATCACCAGAGGGGGCACAGAGGGTATAGGGGTGAGAGCCCAGATGATCACCAGAGGGTGCACAGAGGGTATGCGGGTGAGAGCCCAGATGATCATCAGAGGGCGCACAGAGGGTATGGGGGTGACAGCCCAGATGCTGATCAGAGGGGACACAGAAGGTATGGGGATAAGAGACCAAATGATCACCAGAGGGGGAATAGAGGGTATGGGGGTGTGAGCCCAGATGCTGGTCAGGGGGGGGCACAGAGGGTATGGGGGTGACAGACTGGATGCTGATCAGAGGGGGGCACAAAAGTGTATGGGGGTGAGAGCCTGGATGCTGATCAGTGGGAGGCACAGAAGATATGAAGATGAGAGCCCGGATGCTGATCAGAGGGGGCACAGAGGGTATGGGGGTGAGAGCCCGGATGCTGATCAGAGGGGGCACAGAGGGTATGGGGGTGAGAGCCCGGATACTGATCAGAGGGGGCACAGAGGGTATGGGGGTGAGAGCCCGGATACTGATCAGAAGGGGCATAGAGGGTATGGGGGTGGGGGCCTGGATACTGATCAGAGGGGGCATAGAGGTTATGGGGGTGGGGGCCTGGATACTGATCAGAGGGGGCACAGAGGGTATGGGGGTGGGGGCCTGGATACTGATCAGAGGGGGCACAGAGGGTATGGGGGTGAGAGCCCGGATACTGATCAGAGGGGGCACAGAGGGTATGGGGGTGGGGGCCTGGATACTGATCAGAGGGGGCACAGAGGGTATGGGGGTGGGGGCCTGGATACTGATAAGAGGGGGCACAGAGGGTATGGGGGTGGGGGCCTGGATACTGATCAGGGGGGCACAGAGGGTATGGGGGTGGGGGCCTGGATACTGATCAGAGGGGGCACAGAGGGTATGGGGGTGGGGGCCTGGATACTGATCAGAGGGGGCACAGAGGGTATGGGGGTGGGGGCCTGGATACTGATCAGAGGGGGCACAGAGGGTATGGGGGTGGGGGCCTGGATACTGATCAGAGGGGGCACAGAGGGTATGGGGGTGGGGGCCTGGATACTGATCAGAGGGGGCACAGAGGGTATGGGGGTGGGGGCCTGGATACTGATCAGAGGGGGCACAGAGGGTATGGGGGTGGGGGCCTGGATACTGATCAGAGGGGGGCAGAAATAATAAGAGATCCTTCATTCCTTTTGGGGGGGGGCATTGCAGCCTGTATTGGGGTCATGGCTGTCATATTGATGTGTGGGTGGGATTCCTGTCTAGTATTGTCATGTAGTCAGGATCTATTGGCTGACCAGCATTGCGGCGGAGGCTTCCTCCTCTCATTGGTGGAGTAGAGGAAGGAAGGCTCAGGTACAGCCAGGCCTGAGCCACAGCTGGGGATCACGGGACACCAATCACCCGAATCTGAGCAAAGCCGAATAATTGGGCCGCAGATCGATCTTTGTATGGTGATGATGTTCTCTATGTTGTGTCTGTATGTACCTGTGCAGGTGTGTGCATGTGATGATTGGCTCCGCCCTCTCCTATAACTGTTGCATAGGCTGTCCTCCAGGTCCATTGTATGTATATTACTGTGTGTGCATTGTATGTTCCCAGTCCTGATGGTGTGTGCATTGCATGTTCCCAGTCCTGATGGTGTGTGCATTGTATGTTCCCAGTCCTGATGGTGTGTGCATTGTATGTTCCCAGTCCTGATGGTGTGTGCATTGCATGTTGCCAGTCCCGATGGTGTGTGCATTGCATGTTCCCAGTCCTGATGGTGTGCATTGCATGTTCCCAGTCCTGATGGTGTGTGCATTGCATGTTCCCAGTCCTGATGGTGTGTGCATTGCATGTTGCCAGTCCTGATTGGGTGTGCATTGTATGTTCCCAGTCCTGATGGTGTGTGCATTGCATGTTCCCAGTCCTGATGGTGTGTGCATTGTATGTTCCCAGTTCTGATGTTGTGTGCATTGCATGTTGCCAGTCCTGATTGGGTGTGCATTGTATGTTCCCAGTCCTGATGGTGTGTGCATTGCATGTTCCCAGTCCTGATGGTGTGTGCATTGCATGTTGCCAGTCCTGATGGTGTGTGCATTGTATGTTCCCAGTCCTGATGGTGTGTGCATTGCATGTTCCCAGTCCTGATGGTGTGTGCATTGTATGTTCCCAGTCCTGATGGTGTGTGCATTGCATGTTCCCAGTCCTGATGGTGTGTGCATTGTATGTTCCCAGTCCTGAATGTGTGTGCATTGCATGTTGTTAGTCCTGAATATGTGTGCATTGCATGTTGCCAGTCCTGAATGTGGGTGCATTGCATGTTCCCAGTCCTGATGGTGTGTGCATTGCATGATCCCAGTCCTGAAAGTGTGTGCATTGCATGTTGCCAGTCCTGAATGTGTGTGCATTGCATGTTCCCAGTCCTGATGGTGTGTGCATTGCATGTTCCCAGTCCTGACAGCATGTGCATTGCATGCTGCCAGTCCTGATTGGGTGCACATTGCATGTTGCCAGGCCTGATGGTGTGTGCATTGCATGCTGCCAGTCCTGAACATGTGTGTATAGCATGTTACCAGTCCTGATAGTGTGTGCATTGCATGTTGCCAGTCCTGCTAGTGTGGGCATTGCATGTTGCCAGTCCTGATACTGTGTGCATTGCATGTTGCCAGTCCTGCTAGTGTGGGCATTGCATGTTGCCAGTCCTGATACTGTGTGCATTGCATGTTGCCAGTCCTGATACTGTGTGCATTGCATGTTGCCAGTCCTGAATGTGTCTGCATTGCACGTTCCCAGTCCTCATGGCGTGTGCATTGCATGTTGCCAGTCCTGAATGTGTCTGCATTGCATGTTGCCAGTCCTCATGGCGTGTGCATTGCACGTTGCCAGTCCTGAATGTGTGTGCATTGCATGTTGCCAGTCCTGATGGTGTGTACATTGCATGTTGCCAGTCCTGCATGTGTGTGCGTTGCATGTTGTCAGTCCTGCATGTGTGTGCGTTGCATGTTGCCAGTCCTGAATGTGTGTGCATTGCATGTTTCCAGTCCTGAATGTGTGTGGATTGCATGTTGCCAGTCCTGCATGTGTGTGCATTGCATGTTTCCAGTCCTGAATGTGTGTGCATTGCATGTTTCCAGTCCTGAATGTGTGTGCATTGCATGTTGCCAGTCCTGCATGTGTGTGCATTGCATGTTTCCAGTCCTGAATGTGTGTGCATTGCATGTTGCCAGTCCTGCATGTGTGTGCATTGCATGTTGCCAGTCCTGCATGTGTGTGCATTGCATGTTGCCAGTCCTGAACGTGTCCCCCCAGGGCTGTGTTCCAGGCACAAATGACAGAACAATGCTCCTCCATTCCTGCCATCCTGCTCCCTCCTCCCTGTGTAGCCAGTAAACATCCTCCTGTGCATCCCCTGTGATCACTGCACCACTGGGATGCTGTGCCTCTCCCCCCCTACCTGCCTGCATAGATGGTACAGTCTGCAGAGAGGCTCCTGTAATGTATCCAGCCTGATCAATGTGCTCCAGATGCTGGAGAGCCATGCCTCTGCTCCGCTGCCATTGAGCCATTGTGGATGTGATGGGATCTGAGTAAGTATGTCCATCTGTAGCATGCATGGAGGAGAGGTGCCCCCTGCACCCACCTCCCTCCTCTGCTGGAGGTGACTCACCCCTATAGGGCCCTGGGCCCCTCCAGGTGCTCCTAGGACTGTATGGATTGGGTGGCTGGTGAAGACTGAAGGCTGTGATTGATGGTCAGCCTGCATTGTGCCGCATTCAGGACAGATCCCATGTAATGGATCCAGGAGAAGGTGAGCCTGGAATCTTCCTGGTCAGGATCCGGACTTCCCATCATGATTCCCGGCTAATCCCAGGATTATGGGAAGAAATAGGGGTGCGGGGGGGCTATATGGGGGCGCCATTCTACATGGGGGGTCCTCTGCTCAAATGTGACATTCTATCATCAGCACAGAGCTGAGATCTGCCCTCATCCTACAGGTCATACAGGCCACTTCCAGGAGGACATATAGAATGGATACATTGTATCTGCGATGTATATACTGTATCTGTCCTGTATACATGGTATCTGTCCTGTATACATTGTATCTGTGCTGTATACATTGTATCTGTCCTGTATATACTGTATCTGTCCTGTATACATGGTATCTGTCCTGTATACATTGTATCTGTGCTGTATACATTGTATCTGTGCTGTATATACTGTATCTGTCCTGTATACATTGTATCTGTCCTGTATACATTATATCTGACCTGTATACCTTATATCTGTGCTGTATATACTGTATCAGTGCTGTATACATTGTATCTGTCCTGTATACATTGTATCCATCCTGTATACATTGTATCTGTGCTGTATACATTGTATCAGTGCTGTATATACTGTATCTGTCCTGTATACATTGTATCCATCCTGTATACATTGTATCTGTGCTGTATACATTGTATCAGTGCTGTATATACTGTATCTGTCCTGTATACATTGTATCTGTCCTGTATACATTGTATCCATCCTGTATACATTGTATCTGTGCTGTATACATTGTATCTGACCTGTATACCTTATATCTGTGCTGTATATACTGTATCAGTGCTGTATACATTGTCTCTGTCCTGTATACATTGTATCTGTCCTGTATATACTGTATATGTCCTGTATACATTGTATCTGTGCCGTATACATTTTATCTGTGCTGCATACATTATATCTGTGCTGTATACATAGTATCAGTGCTGTATATACTGTATCTGTCCTGTATACATTGTATCTGTCCTGTATACATTGTATCTGTCCTGTATACATGGTATCTGTCCTGTATACATTGTATCTGTCCTGTATACATGGTATCTGTCCTGTATACATTGTATCTGTCCTGTATACATGGTATCTGTCCTGTATACATGGTATCTGTCCTGTATACATTGTATCTGTCATGTATACATGGTATCTGTCCTGTATACATTGTATCTGTCCTGTATACATGGTATCTGTCCTGTATACATGGTATCTGTCCTGTATACATGGTATCTGTCCTTTATACATGGTATCTGTCCTGTATATACTGTATCTGTCCTTTATACATGGTATCTGTCCTGTATACATGGTATCTGTCCTGTATACATTGTATCTGTCCTGTATACATTGTATCTGTCCTGTATACATTGTATCTGTCCTGTATACATGGTATCTGTCCTGTATACATTGTATCCATGATGTGTAGCTGTATACATTGTATCCATGATGTATACATGGCATCTGTATGTATAGAATGGAATCTATTGTGGGGCTCAGATCCTTCCCCGACAAGCAGGTGACACAATGTCAGATTTCAGGGCTTTTCCTGCAGTGCTTCTCTGCGGCAAATTGCCATTTCCATAGTCGGGATGGAAGCTGCAGCCCAAGGTGACATTGTGCAGAAATGGGGCATCGCCGATCCGCATCGCACATCGCACATCGCACGCTGCATGGGGCTCGGGGGAAGATTGTTTGTCCTGTATAGCGCAGATTGACGTCTTTCTGGTTCTATTAGATTCAATTCACAGCTGGAAAGTCTGATTCCAGCTGCTGCAGCCTCTGACATGTGTGTAGACAGGTCCTCCTGCAGGAGATTGTACGAGATATATTGTAGGTAGGTCCTCCTGCAGGGGGTTGTATGATATATTGTAGGTAGGTCCTCCAGCAGGGGGTTGTATGATATATTGTAGGTAGGTCCTCCTGCAGGGGGTTGTATAATATATTGTAGGTAGGTCCTCCTGCAGGGGGTTGTATAATATATTGTAGGTAGGTCCTCCTGCAGGGGGTTGTGCGATATGTTGTATGTAGGTCCTCCTGTAGGAGAATGTACGATTTATATTGTAGGTAGGTCCTCCTGCAGGGGGTTGTATAATATATTGTATGTAGGTCCTCCTGCAGGGGGTTGTATAATATATTGTATGTAGGTCCTCTTGCAGGAGGCTGTACGATATATACTGTAGGTAGGTCCTCATTCAGGGGGTTGTACTATGTGTTGTATGTAGGTCCTCCTGCAGGGGGTTGTACGATATATATTGTATGTAGGTCCTCCTGCAGGGGGTTGTACGATATATGTTGTATGTAGGTCCTCCTGCAGGTGGTTGTACAATATGTTGTATGTAGGTCCTCCTGCAGGTGGTTGTACAATATGTTGTATGTAGGTCCTCCTGCAGGTGGTTGTACAATATGTTGTATGTAGGTCCTCCTGCAGGGGGTTGTACAATATGTTGTATGTAGGTCCTACTGCAGGGGGTTGTACGATATATATTGCAGGAGATTGAACGAGATATACGGTATGTAGGTCCTCCTGCAGAGGGTTGTACAATATATATTGTAGGTAGGTCCTCCTGCAGGGGGTTGTACAATATGTTGTATGTAGGTCCTCCTGCAGGGGGTTGTATGATATATATTGTAGGTAGGTCCTCCTGCAGGGGCTTGTACAATATGTTGTATGTAGGTCCTCCTGCAGGGGGTTGTACGATATATATTGTAGGTAGGTGCTCATGCAGGGGGTTGTACAATATATATTGTAGGTAGGTGCTCATGCAGGGGGTTGTACGATATGTTGTATGTAGGTCTTCCTGCAGGGGGTTGTATGATATATATTGTAGATAGGTCCTCATGCAGGAGATTGAACGAGATATATGGTATGTAGGTCCTCCTGCAGGATACTGTACGATATATATTGTAGGTAGGTCTTCCTGCAGGGGGTTGTACAATATGTTGTATGTAGGTCCTCCTGCAGGGGGTTGTATGACATGTTGTAGGTAGGTCCTCATTCAGGGGGTTGTACTATGTGTTGTATGTAGGTCCTCCTGCAGGGGGTTGTACGATATATATTGTAGGTAGGTGCTAATGCAGGGGGTTGTACGATATGTTGTATGTAGGTTCTCCTGCAGGGGGTTGTACGATATATATTGTAGGTAGGTGCTAATGCAGGGGGTTGTACGATATATTGTATGTAGGTCCTCCTGCAGGAGATTGAACAAGATATATAGTATGTAGGTCCTCCTGCAGGGGGTTGTAGGATATATATTGTAGGTAAGTGCTCATGCAGGGGGTTGTACGATATGTTGTAGGTAGGTCCTCCTGCAAGAGAATGAACAAGATATATTGTATGTAGGTCCTCCTGCAGGGGGTTGTATGATATGTTGTAGGTAGGTCCTCCTGCAGGGGGTTGTATGATATGTTGTAGGTAGGTCCTCCTGCAGGGGGTTGTATGATATGTTGTAGGTAGGTCCTCCTGCAGGAGATTGAACGAGATATATTGTATGTAGGTCCTCCTGCAGGGGGTTGTACAATATGTACTGTAGGTAGGTCCTCATTCAGGGGGTTGTACTATGTGTTGTATGTAGGTCCTCCTGCAGGGAATTGTACAATATATACTGTAGGTCCTCCTGAAGGGGGTTGTACAATATATTGTATGTAGGTCCTCCTGCAGGGGGTTGTAGGATATATATTGTAGGTAAGTGCTCATGCAGGGGGTTGTACGATATGTTGTAGGTAGGTCCTCCTGCAGGAGATTGAATGATATATATTGTATGTAGGTCCTCCTGCAGGGGGTTGTACGATATATACTATAGGTAGGTCCTCCTGCAGGGGGTTGTACGATATATGTTGTATGTAGGTCCTCCTGCAGGCTGTTGCACCATATATATTGTATGTAGGTCCTCCTGCAGAGAATTGTATGATATATTGTAGGTAGGTCCTCCTGCAGGGGGTTGTATGATATATACTATAGGTAGGTCCTCATGCAGGGGGTTGTATGATATGTTGTATGTAGGTCCTCCTGCAGGGGGTTGTATGATATATACTATAGGTAGGTCCTCATGCAGGGGGTTGTACTATGTGTTGTATGTAGGTCCTTCTGCAGGGGGTTGTACGATATATATTGTAGGTAGGTCCTCCTGCAGGGGGGTTGTACTATATGTTGTATGTAGGTCCTCCTGCAGGGGGTTGCGTGATATATATTGTATGTGGGTCCTCCTGCAAGAAGTTGTACGATATATATTGTAGGTAGGTCCTCCTGCAGGGGGTTGTACGATATGTTGTATGTAGGTCCTTCTGCAGGGGGTTGTACGATATGTTGTATGTAGGTCCTCCTGCAGGGGGTTGTATGATATATATTGTATGTAGGTCCTCCTGCAGGGGGTTGCACGATATATATCGTATGTAGGTCCTCCTGCAGGGGGTTGTACGATATATGTTGTATGTAGGTCCTCCTGCAGGGGGTTGCACGATATATATTGTATGTAGGTCCTCCTGCAGGGGGTTGTACTATATATGTTGTATGTAGGTCCTGCTGCAGGGGGTTGTACGATATGTTGTATGTAGGTCCTCCTGCAGGGGGTTGTACGGTATGTTGTATGTAGGTCCTCCTGCAGGGGGTTGTACGATATGTTGTATGTAGGTCCTCCTGCAGGGGGTTGTATGATATATATTGTATGTAGGTCCTCCTGCAGGGGGTTGCACGATATATATTGTATGTAGGTCCTCCTGCAGGGGGTTGTATGATATATATTGTATGTAGGTCCTCCTGCAGGGGGTTGCACGATATATATCGTATGTAGGTCCTCCTGCAGGGGGTTGTACGATATATGTTGTATGTAGGTCCTCCTGCAGGGGGTTGCACGATATATATCGTATGTAGGTCCTCCTGCAGGGGGTTGTACGATATATATTGTATGTAGGTCCTCCTGCAGGAAGTTGCGCGATATATATTGTATGTAGGTCCTCCTGCAGGGGGTTGTACGATATGTTGTATGTATTTCCTCCTGCAGGGGGTTGTATGATATATTGTACGTAGGTCCTCCTGCAGGGGGTTGTACAATATATTGTACGTAGGTCCTCCTGCAGGGGGTTGTATAACATATTGTATGTAGGTCCTCCTGCAGGGGGTTGTACGATATATGTTGTATGTAGGTCCTCCTGCAGGGGGTTGTATAATATATTGTATGTAGGTCCTCCTGCAGGGGGTTGTATGATATATTGTATGTAGGTCCTCCTGCAGGGGGTTGTATAATATATTGTATGTAGGTCCTCCTGCAGGGGGTTGTATAATATATTGTATGTAGGTCCTCCTGCAGGGGGTTGTATAATATATTGTATGTAGGTCCTCCTGCAGGGGGTTGTATGATATATTGTATGTAGGTCCTCCTGCAGGGGGTTGTATGATATATGTTGTATGTAGGTCCTCCTGCAGGGGGTTGTACGATATATATTGTATGTAGGTCCTCCTGCAGGGGGTTGTATGATATATTGTATGTAGGTCCTCCTGCAGGGGGTTGTATGATATATATTGTAAGTAGGTCCTCCTGCAGGGGGTTGTATGATATATATTGTAAGTAGGTCCTCCTGCAGGGGGTTGTATGATATGTTGTATGTAGGTCCTCCTGCAGGGGGTTGTATGATATATATTGTAAGTAGGTCCTCCTGCAGGGGGTTGTATGATATGTTGTATGTAGGTCCTCCTGCAGGGGGTTGTATGATATATGTTGTATGTAGGTGCTCATGCAGGGGGTTGTACGATATATGTTGTATGTAGGTCCTCCTGCAGGGGGTTGTATGATATATATTGTATGTAGGTCCTCCTGCAGGGGGTTGTACGATATATATTGTATGTAGGTCCTCCTGCAGGGGGTTGTACGATATATGTTGTATGTAGGTCCTCCTGCGGGGGGTTGTATGATATATTGTATGTAGGTCCTCCTGCAGGGGGTTGTATGATATGTTGTATGTAGCTCCCCTTGCAGAGGGTTGCACAATCTGTGTCGTGTAGCGTGTGTAGACAGGTCCCCCTGCAGATCATTGTATGATATTCGTCCCACACTAGCAGAGAAGGTCGATCTCACTGTACGGAGCACAAGGTCAGCACAATCAGCTCCCCTGAGATCAGCTCTGCTTTATATACAATTATTAGTATCATTATAATTCTCAGCACAGCTGTCATCAGGGGGGGTCAGGGGGGTGTCGGGGGGGGGGGGGGGGTATCAGGGGGGGAGTTTTTCAGTATTTTTTGTTAATTATGACAGATGATCTCTTCCGCCTTCCTTTCATTTACCATCTAATATCCATCCTCCACATCATTCAGGGGACCCCCTGGTACCCCCTCTTTTTTAGGTTGTGATGCCGCGGATTTCATAGCTTTCAGTCCAGTTATGGGGCGTCGCTGGTTTGCTGTTAGATTGCTAGCTCCTGCGAACAGTCTGCTTGGATGTCAGAATGTATATTGAGATAGAGAGTCCTCCTGTAATCAGGCGAAGTCTCATAACAGTCTTCGGCAACTAACCCAGCAATGGCCTCCCCCCCCATGGGTTGGCCTCCACCCCCCCATGGGTTGGCCTCCACACACACCCCCTCCATGGGTTGGCCTCCACCCCCCCTCCATGGGTTGGCCTCCACCTCCCCCCTCCATGGGTTGGCCTCCACCTCCCCCCTCCATGGGTTGGCCTCCACCTCCCCCCTCCATGGGTTGGCCTCCACCCCCCTCCATGGGTTGGCCTCCACCTTACCCCCCCATGGGTTGACCTCCACCCCCCCCATGGGTTGGCCTCCACACACCCGCCCTCCATGGGTTGGCCTCCACACACCCCCCCCTCCCATGGGTTGGCCTTCACCTCCCCCCTCCATGGGTTGGCCTCCACCCCCCCCCCCATGGGTTGGCCTCCAACCCCCCCCATGGGTTGGCCTCCACCCCCCCCCCCCCCACCCCCCCATGGGTTAAAAGAGTGTCCGCGGCTGGACATTACAGACGTGGAATATACCCAAGTATATTTTAAAAATATATTTCCCAAATACATTGACATATATTTGAAATACTACAATTTTGGCCGTATTCAATATATTTCAAAAATATATTTCTATCTATATTTCTAGCTATCTATATATATAAATATGGCTAAATGGTCAGCACTTCCGCCTGGCAGTACTCAGGTTTGAATCCCAGCCACAGCACCACCTGCCCGGAATTTGCATGTTCTCCCTGTGCCTGCGTGGGTTTCCTCCGGGTACTCTGGTTTCCTCCCACACTCCAAACACATGCTGGTAGGTTAATTGGCTCCTATCTAAATTGTCCCTAGTATATGTATGTATGAATGTGACTTAGGGGCCTTAGATTTTACGCTCCTCAGGGGCGGGAACTGATGTGAATGTACAATATATATGTAAAGTGCTGCGTAAATTGACGGCGCTATATAAGTACCTGAAATAAATAAATATATACATAAGTATGTGTATATGTATATATATATATATATATTATATGTATTATATATGTATATGTGTATATGTATGTATATATATATATATATATATATATATATATATATATAAATATGTATTATATATATATATATAAATATGTATATATATATATATATACCGGTATATATATATTTATTTCTTCAGGCATATATATAGTCATTTTAACATATATATTTTTAAAAATATGTATATTCAATATATATATATATATATATATAGAATACATGTTAAAATATATGTTAAAATGACTTTTTTTATATGTTACAACAAATCTGAAGAATATATTTAAAAAAAAAAAATTATATATATATATATATATATATATATATATATGCCTGAAGAATATATATATATATACTGTATGTTGAAATGCGTTTTTTTATATATTAAGAAAAATATCTGAAAAATATTTTTAAAAATACATTTTCAAATAGATGTCTTTGAAAATACATTTAATCTACCTTTTTGGAATGCCTTTACAAATATATGTTAAAATGACTTTTTTTGATGTAGATTTAAAAAAAAAAATCTGAAGAATATATTTAAAAATATTCATATTTTAAAAAAATATATGCCTTTAGAAAATATATTTAAATTTACATTTTTTAGAATATATGTTAAAATGACTTTATAGAGATATGTATATTTATATTAAAGCAAATCTGAAGAATATATTTAAAAACATATATATTTTAAAAAATATATGCCTTTAGAAAATATATTTAAATTTAATTTTTTTAAGAATACATGTTAAAAAAATGTTAAAATGATTATATATATATATATATATGTTAAAACAAATATGAAGAATATATTTAAAAAAATATATATATTTTTCTAAATATATGCCTTTAGAAAATATATTTAAATTTACATTTTTTACAATACATGTTAAAATATATGTTAAAATGACTTTATATATATATATATATATATATGTGTTAAAACAAATCTGAAGAATATATTTAAATATATATATATATGTTTAAATATATGCCTTTAGAAAATATATTAAACTTGAAGTTTCTTTTTTTTAGAATACACGTTAAAGTATGTAAATGTAGGCAAATATATTGTAAATATATGTTATAAATATATTTTTTTTTCTCAAAATATAATGGAAATATATTTCTCTTCCATGTGGGTTCCCAGTATGGGGACCGGTGATTCCCCCCCCCTTCTCTTCCAGAGTCTCTGCGGCAAAGTGGAATGAGTGAGCTCAGCATGATGTATGACACCGGTGACCCCCCCCCCCCCGTACACATCTGTAGGGTGACACGTCTGTCTCCCATATCACATCGGCAGAGAAATGGGTGACAGTCCAGACCTCTTCTGAAAAAAAAAAAAAAAATGGACGGAAGCTGCTGTGCGCCCCGCCCCCCTACATTATTGATCGCTGCGGAGTGAGCTGTGCAGGTTATCGGTGGCATCTGCCTGGATTTCACACTTCACGGCCATTCACTTCCTTCTTTTTATACACAAACATGAATATTTCACCATGTGATCGCACGGCATGAAAAATTCAAGATCTGTGCAATACAAAACCAGCCGAGCCCCCCTCATCCTAGAACCCCCCATTCCTGGGATCAGGTGGATACAATCATTCCCAATCTAAACAATGATTTTCTGTACAAACCGTACATATGTGCAAAAATACGACACATTATATGTAGTGTTTGTCATTTTTTTTCCCATGTGCAAAAAGCAAAAAACCAGATCTAATGGGGTTGATTTAGTAAAGGCAAATAGACGGTGCACTTTGCAAAGTGCAGTTGCTCCGGAACTTAGTAAATGCGGGGAAACTTCACCTTGCAAAGAATACCCAATTGTGCACAAGAAAAAAAAAAACAAACAAACAGCATTTTTGCTCGCAAAAAATGATTTTCTGTACAAACTGTACACATGTGCAAAAATACGATACATTGTATCTACTGGTTGTCATTTTTTTCCCCATGTGCAAAAAACAAGATGTAATGGGGTTGATTTACTAAAGGCAAATAGACAGAAAACCCCCCCCCCCCCCCCCAGCATTTTTGCTTGCAAAAAATGATTTTCTGTACAAACTGTACATATGTTCAAAAATACGATACATTGTATCTACTGGTTGTCATTTTTTTTTCTTCAAAGTGCAGTTGCTCCAGAGCTGAGTAAATGCAGGGAAATTTCACCTTGCAAAGAATACCCAATCGTGTACAAGAAAAAAACAAACAAACAGCAATTTTGCTTGCAAAAAATTATTTTGTATACAAATTGTGCACAAGTGCAAAAATACGATACATTGTATGTACTGGTTGTCATTTTGTTTTCCCATTTGCAAAAAAACTGGGCTGATTTACTGAAGGCAAACAGACTGAGCACTTTGCAAACGATACCCAATCGCGTACAAGGAAAAAACAAACAGCATTTTTGCTTGCAAAAAAATGATTTTCTGTACTGTACATATGTGCAAAAATACGATACATTGTATCTACTGGTTGTCATTTTTTTCCCATGTGCAAAAAACAAGATGCAATGAGGTTGTTTTACTAAAGGCAAATAGACGGTGCACTTTGCAAAGTGCAGTTGCTCCAGAGCTGAGTAAATGCAGGGAAATTTCACTTTGCAAAGAATACCCAATCACGCACAAGGAAAAACAAACAAACAGCAATTTTGCTCGCAAAAAATGATTTTCTGTACAAACTGTACACATGTGCAAAAATACGATACATTGTATCTACTGGTTGTCATTTTTTTCCCCATGTGCAAGAAACAAGATGCAATGGAGTTGATTTACTAAAGGCAAATAGATGGTGCACTTTGCAAGCTCTGGAGCAACTGCACTTTGCAAAGTGCACTGTCTATTTGCCTTTAGTAAATCAACCCCTATGTAACCTTTTTTTGCACGTGGAAAAAAAAACCAAGATGTAATGGGGTTGGTTTACTAATGGAAAATAGACGGTGCACTTTGCAAAGTGCAGTTGCCCCAGAGCTTAGTAAACGAGCAGAAGCTCTGCTGACTTCCATCGTCCAATCATGTGCAAGCACAAATGCTGTTTTGTTTTTTTTCTATTTTCCATGCATGTAATTGTTTATTCTTTGCAAAGTGAAGTTTCCCCTCATTTACTAAGCTCTGGAGCAACTGCCCTTTGCAAAGTGCACCGTCTATTTTCCATTAGTAAACCAAATGCATGGATACATTGTATGTACTGGTTGTCATTTTTTTCCCCATGTGCAAGAAACAAGATGCAATGGAGTTGATTTACTAAAGGCAAATAGATGGTGCACTTTGCAAGCTCTGGAGCAACTGCACTTTGCAAAGTGCACAGTCTATTTGCCTTTAGTAAATCAACCTCTATGTAACTTATCTTTGCACTTGGAAAAAAAAACAAATATAATAGGGTTGGTTTACTAAAGGGAAATAGATGGTGCACTTTGCAAAGTGCAGTTGCTCCGGAGCTGAGTAAATGCGGGGAAACTTCACTTTGCAAAGAATACCCAATTACATACAAGGAAAAAAAAACAAACAAACAGCATTTTTCCTTGCAAAAAAATGATTTTCTGTACAAACTGTACATATGTGCAAAAACACGATACATTGTATCTACTGGTTGTCATTTTTTCCCCCACGTGCAAGAAACAAGATGCAATGGGGTTGATTTACTAAAGGTAAATAGACGGTGCACTTTGCAAAGTGCAGTTGCTCCAGAGCTTTAGTAAATGCAGGAAATTTCACTTTGCAAGGAATACCCAAGCGCATGCAAGAAGAAAGAAAAAAACAAAAATGCATATTGCTTGCACATGATTGGACGATGGAAGTCAGCAGAGCTTCCCCCCCCCATTTACTAAGCTCTGGGGCAACTGCTCTTGTAGGGTGCAACTGTGCTTTGCAGAGTGCACAGCCTATTTGCCTTTAGTAAATCAACCCCTATGTATCGTATCTTTAAACTTGTAAAAAAAAAAAGAAGATATAATGGGGTTGATTTACTAAAGGCAAATAGACTGTGCACTCTGTAAAGTGCAATTGCTCCAGTGAAGCTTCCCTTTGCCAAGCATACCCAATCACATGCAAGGAAACAAAAAAAACACAGCATTTGTGCTTGCACATGATTGGATGATGGAAGTCAGCAGGGCTTCTGCTCGTTTACTCAGCTTTGGGGCAACTGCACTTTGCAAAGTGCACCGTCTATTTTCCATTAGTAAACCAACCCCATTACATCTTGGTTTTTTTTTCCACGTGCAAAAAAAGGTTACATAGGGGTTGATTTACTAAAGGCAAATAGACGGTGCACTTTGCAAAGTGCAGTTGCTCCAGAGCTTGCAAAGTGCACCATCTATTTGCCTTTAGTAAATCAACTCCATTGCATCTTGTTTCTTGCACATGGGGAAAAAATGACAACCAGTAGATACAATGTATCGTATTTTTGCACATGTGTACAGTTTGTACAGAAAATCATTTTTTTGCAAGCAAAAATGCTGTTTGTTTGTTTTTCCTTGTGTGTGATTGGGTATTCTTTGCAAAGTGAAATTTCCCTGCATTTACTCAGCTCTGGAGCAACTGCACTTTGCAAAGTGCACTGTCTATTTGCCTTTAGTAAAACAACCTCATTGCATCTTGTTTTTTGCACATGGGAAAAAAATGACAACCAGTAGATACAATGTATCGTATTTTTGCACATGTGTACAGTTTGTACAGAAAATCATTTTTTTGCAAGCAAAAATGCTGTTTGTTTTTTCCTTGTACGCGATTGGGTATCGTTTGCAAAGTGCTCAGTCTGTTTGCCTTCAGTAAATCAGCCCAGTTTTTTTGCAAATGGGAAAACAAAATGACAACCAGTACATACAATGTATCGTATTTTTGCACTTGTGCACAATTTGTATACAAAATAATTTTTTGCAAGCAAAATTGCTGTTTGTTTGTTTTTTTCTTGTACACGATTGGGTATTCTTTGCAAAGTGCACCGTCTATTTGCCTTTAGTAAACCAACCCCATTATATCTGGTTTTTTTTCCAAGTGCAAAGATAAGATATATAGGGGTTGATTTACTAAAGGCAAATAGACGGTGCACTTTGCAAAGGGCAGTTGCTCCAGAGCTTAGTAAATGAGGGGAAACTTCACTTTGCAAAGAATACCCAATTACATGCATGGAAAATAGAAAAAAAACAAAACAGCTTTTGTGCTTGCACATGATTGGACGATGGAAGTCAGCAGAGCTTCTGCTCGTTTACTAAGCTCTGGGGCAACTGCACTTTGCAAAGTGCACCGTCTATTTTCCATTAGTAAACCAACCCCATTACATCTTGGTTTTTTTTTCCACGTGCAAAAAAAGGTTACATAGGGGTTGATTTACTAAAGACAAATAGACGGTGCACTTTGCAAAGTGCAATTGCTCCAGAGCTTAGTAAACAAGGTAAAGCTCCACTTTGCAAAGAATACCCAATCACATGCAAGGAAAACAAAAAAAAAAGCAGCATTTGTGCTCGCACATGATTGGATGATGGAAGTCAGCGGAGCTTCTACCCGTTTCCTAAGCTCTGGAGCAGCTGCACTTGTACTTTGCAAAGTGCACAATCTATTTGCCTTTAGTAAATCAACCCCTATGTAACTTATCTTTGCACTTGGAAAATAACCCAGATATAATGGGATTGATTTACTAAAGGCAAATAGATTGTGCACTTTGCAAAGTGCAAGTGCAGCTGCTCCAGAGCCTAGGAAACGGGTAGAAGCTCTGCTGACTGCCATCATCCAATCATGTGCAAGCAAAATGCAGTTTTTTTTTTAATTTTTCTTGTAGGTGATTGGGTATTTTTTGCAAAGTGGCACTTCCCCTCATTTACTGAGCTCTGGTGCACTTGCACTTTGCAGAGTGCACAGTCTATTTGCCTTTAGTAAATCAACCCCTATGTATCCTTTCTTTGCACGTGGAAAAAAAACCCAGATGTAATGGGGTTGATTTACTAAAGGCAAATAGCCTGTGCACTTTGCAAAGTGCAATTGCTCCAGAGCTTAGTAAATGCGGTGAAGCTTCCCTTTGCTGAGAATACCCAATCACATGCAAGGAAAATAAAAAAAAAACCCAGAATTTTTGCTTGCACGTGATTGGATGATGGAAGTCAGCAGAGTTTCTGCTCCTTTACTCAGTTCTGGAGGAAATTCCTTTGCAGAATGCAACCGTGCCTGCAAAGTGCACAGTCTATTTGCCTTTTTTTTTTTTTTGGCATTTCCCTTGGATGTGATTAGGTATTGTTTGCCTAGTAGAGCTTCCACGTCATTTACTCAGCTCTAGAGCAGGGGCGGACTGACCATTTGGAAACTGGGGCCCGGGGTCAGTCGGGGGCCCCATGAGTTACCCCTGCTACCTTTTTCATAGGCTTTTTTTGAGTTTGGGCAAAGACACAGGGGCCCCATGATCCCCTATTGCCCGGGGGCCCCATGAGTTGTCAGTCCGCCCCTGCTCTAGAAGTGCACAGTCTATTGGCCTTTAGTACCCCCCCCCCATTGTGTCTCTATCAGCGCCCCCCCCCCCCGTTGGCGTGTCATATTGTGGTCTAGCAGGCGCCGTGCATGTCCATGTGGATTGGGAGAGGCATTGGTGTGGATTCTGTAGATGATGAGCAGTTTATTGGTTGATGATGTAAGGAGGAGACCTGCTGACTGTTCCCAGGTGGCCTTGGCTGTGTGCTGCCTCCGTGGGCGTACGGGGCATCCTCCTGCGTGGCTCCCACAGATGGAGGTTCCAAGGCCTCTCTCCATTGTTAGGATTTCTCCCAGTCCTTGTAGTCAGCTGTAGTACGTGGCTGCGATTCGTAGCTTTCCTCTCCGTGCTGCTCTGTGGGAGATATCAGAAGCTGGAAATGATCCTCCGGAATGGTTAGAGATCACATGTGGGAGAGACTCCCCAGGGACACGGGCACCACGTGGCAGCTGCCTGGCGATGAATCCAGTGGCACCATTCTGTCACTAAGGCAGCAATGCGTCACTCATTACGGGTCACAGTGTCCTAATGGGAGGTCATTGTGATGTTCCTTCAACAAGGTCCCTTTTCCTGATGTTCCATGCACATGGCTCTCTCCTGATGTCCCATGTACATGGCTCTCTCCTTATGTCCCATGTACATGGCTCTCTCCTGATGTCCCATGCACATGGCTCTCTCCTGATGTCCCATGTACATGGCTCTCTCCTGATGTCCCATGCACATGGCTCTCTCCTGATGTCCCATGCACATGGCTCTCTCCTGATGTCCCATGTACATTGCTCTCTCCTGATGTCCCATGCACATGGCTCTCTCCTGATGTCCCATGCACATGGCTCTCTTCTGATGTCCCATGCACATGGCTCTTTCCTGATGTGCCATGCACATGGCTCTCTTCTGATGTCCCATGTACATGGCTCTCTCCTGATGTCCCATGTACATGGCTCTCTCCTGATGTCCCATGCACATGGTCCCTTTTCCTGATGTCCCATGCACACGGCTCTCTCCTGATGTCCCATGCACACGGCTCTCTCCTGATGTCCCATGTACATGGCTCTCTCCTGATGTCCCATGCACATGGTCCCTTTTCCTGATGTCCCATGCACATGGTCCCTTTTCCTGATGTCCCATGCATATGGCTCTTTCCTCATGTTCCATGCACATGGCTCTTTCCTGATGTCCCATGCATATGGCTCTCTCCTGATATCCCATGTACATGGCTCTCTTCTGATGTCCCATGCACATGGGCTCTTTCCTGATGTCCCATGCACACGGTCCCTTTTCCTGATGTCCCATGCACACGGTCCCTTTTCCTGATGTTCCATGCACACGGTCCCTTTTCCTGATGTCCCATGCACACGGTCCCTTTTCCTGATGTCCCATGCACATGGCTCTCTTCTGATGTCCCATGTACATGGCTCTCTCCTGATGTCCCATGCACATGGTCCCTTTTCCTGATGTCCCATGCACATGGCTCTCTCCTGATGTCCCATGTACATGGCTCTCTCCTGATGTCCCATGCACATGGTCCCTTTTCCTGATGTCCCATGCACATGGTCCCTTTTCCTGATGTCCCATGCATATGGCTCTTTCCTCATGTTCCATGCACATGGCTCTCTCCTGATGTCCCATGCATATGGCTCTCTCCTGATATCCCATGTACATGGTCCCTTTTCCTGATGTCCCATGCACATGGTCCCTTTTCCTGATGCCCCATGCACATGGCTCTTTCCTGATGTCCCATGCATATGGCTCTCTCCTGATATCCCATGTACATGGCTCTCTTCTGATGTCCCATGCACATGGGCTCTTTCCTGATGCCCCATGCACACGGGCTCTTTCCTAATGTCCCATGCACACGGTCCCTTTTCCTGATGTCCCATGCACACGGTCCCTTTTCCTGATGTCCCATGCACACGGTCCCTTTTCCTGATGTTCCATGCACACGGTCCCTTTTCCTGATGTCCCATGTACACGGTCCCTTTTCCTGATGTCCCATGCACATGGTCCCTTTTCCTGATGTCCCATGTACATGGCTCTTTTCTTGACATTCCATGTTCAAGGCTCCTTTTCTTGATGTTCCACGCACATGACCCCTTTCCTTATGTTCCATGCATGTAGATTTTTCCCTAATGTTTCATGCAGAAGGCTTCTTTTCCTGAAATTCCATGCACAAGGCCCCTTTTTCTGATGTTCCTTGTGCATGCATCTATACCTGACATTCCTTGCACATGACTCCTTCCCTGAGGTTCCATGCACACAGCACCCTTTTCTTACTGTTCCATGCACAAGGCCCCTTTTCCTGATGTTCCATTAATAAGACACTTTTTCCAAGTGCATGATTGGTCTCCTGATGTTCCATAGGCCGGGCCCTTTTTCCATGCACAGGGCCCATTTTCCCAATATCTTATGCACAGGGCCCCTTTTCCTGATGTTCCATGCTCAAGGCCCCTTTTTTGATATGCCATGCACCAGGCGCCCTTTCTAGGTGTTCCATGCACACAGCCTCTTTGTCTGATGTTCCATTAATAAGACCCTTTTTCCTTGTATTCCATGCGCATGATTGTTTTCCTGATGCTCCATAGGCCAGGCCCTTATTCCTTTGGTTCCATGCACAGGGCCCCTTTTCCCAATATCTTATGCACAGAGCCCCTTTTCCTGACGTTCCATGCTCAAGGCCCCTTTTCTTTGGGTTCCACGCACAAGGCCCTTCTTTTGGTGTTCCATGCACAAGTCCCCTTTTCTTGATGTTCCATTAATATGAGCCCTTTTTGTAAGGTATTCTATGCCTATGATTCTTTTACCATAGTTCCTTGGGCAGGGCCCTTTTCCAGTCGGTTCCATGCACAGGGTCACTTTTCCTGATGTTCCATGCAGATGGCCCCTTTTCATGAGATTCCATGCACGGGGCCCCTTTTCTTGAAATCCCCTTCCATCTCTTATGTAATACTCCGTATGGCTCTTGTGTAAATGGATTCGTATTTCTAGTAATCTGACAACAGATAAAGAATCTTTCATTAGATTTGTTTAAAGTGCAATTCCACTTTTGATGAGACAAAAAAAAACAATCCTCTCCAGGTGATTTTTGTATTTTACAAGAAAATTAACAAACTTTGTTGCAGGGTCTAATTCCAGGATGGGAGGGTCTGATTCCTGGATGGAAGGGTCCAATTTCTGGATGGAAGGGTCCGATTTCTGGATGGGAGGGTCTGATTCCTGCATAGGAGGGTCTGAATCCTGGATGAGAGGGTCTGATTCCTGGATAGGAGGGTTTGACTTCTGGATGGGAAGTTCCAATTACTGGATGGGAGGCTCCAATACCTGGATAGAAGGGTCTGTTTCCTTGATAGGAGGGTCTGATTCTTGGATGGAAAGGTCTGATTCCTGGATGGAAGGGTCTGATTCCTGAATGGAAGGGTCTGATTCCTGGATGGAAGGGTCTGATTCCTGGATGTGAGGGTCAGATTCCTGGATGGGGGTGGGGGTCTGATTCCTGGATGGAAGGGACTGATTCCTGGATGGGAGGGTCTCATACCTGGATGGGAGGGTCTCATACCTTGATGGGAGGGTCTGATTCCTGAATAGGGGGGGGTCTGATTCCTGAATAGGGGGGGTCTGATTCCTGGATGGGAGGGTCTGATTACTGGATGGGAGGGTCTAATTCCTGGATGGGAGGGTCTAATTCCTGGATGGGAGGGTCTAATTCCTGGATGGTAGGGTCTGACTCCTGCATGGGAGGGTCTAATTCCTGGATGGGAGGCTCTGATTCCTGGATGGGAGGTTCTGATTCCTTGATGGGAGACCCTGATTCCTGGATGGTAGGGTCTGATTCCTGGATGGGAGGGTCTGATTCCTGGATGGGAGGGTCTGATTCCTGGATGGGAGGGTCTGATTCCTGGATGGGAGGGTCTGATTCCTGCATGGGAGGGTCTGATTCCTGGATGGGAGACTCTGATTCCTGGATGGTAGGGTCTGATTCCTGGTTGGGGGGGTCTGATTCCTGGATGGTAGGGTCTGATTCCTGGATGGTAGGGTCTGATTCATGCATGGTAGGGTCTGATTCCTGGATGGTAGGGTCTGATTCCTGGATGGTAGGGTCTGATTCCTGGATAGTAGGGTCTGATTCCTGGATGGTAGGGTCTGATTCCTGGATAGTAGGGTCTGATTCCTGCATGGGAGGGTCTGATTCCTGGATGGTATGGTCTGATTCCTGGATAGTAGGGTCTGATTCCTGGATAGTAGGGTCTGATTCCTGCATGGTAGCGTCTGATTCCTGGATGGTATGGTCTGATTCCTGCATGGGAGGGTCTGATTCCTGGATGGTATGGTCTGATTCCTGCATGGTATGGTCTGATTCCTGCATGGTATGGTCTGATTCCTGCATGGTAGCATCTGATTCCTGGATGGTATGGTCTGATTCCTGCATGGAAGGGTCTGATTCCTGAATACGTTCAGCCTTCAGGCTCTGGTGCAGAGATTTGCAGTATCGGTATTGCATAAAGTGGAACTAAAGGGAGCTAATCTTACTTATTCAACATTCCGTGTCCCTCACCAGTGCCAGCATCCTCTGGGTGCCGGTCTTCAGCTGTCTTCATTGCATTCATTCTAACACACATGGGCTGTGCCGGCACCGTAGGCTGTGTTGTGCATGCGCAGCTCAGTTTACATGCCTGAGAACGCTGTGAGCAGGCAGGTAGATGTATTTTACAGCAGAAAATAAATAGTTTATACTGTATCTGCAATAAAAGGCACACCGTTTGTTGTGGAGGAACCTTAGTTCCTCCTTAAGTAGAGAAGCCTTAGAAAGTTTCTTAAAAATGAAATTCCTATTGCAAGGGAATGAAAAAAATGTACACTGGTATCTTAGTAATATCTGAGACTGGAAAGTTTTTTCAAGGGTTCCTCTGCGTTGAAAATGTTGAGAAAGGCTTCTCCAGATGGAGAGGCTCATGGCCTGTTGCTGCCCTTCTTAGTGCCTGAGAAGGGTGACTTCTGTCCGGCAGTGGGTGCTTTCTACTTACAGACACTTGGTTGTCCCGTCTACATTGGGAATGACTATTATGAGTGGTGAGGGGTCCTAGAGATTGGAATTGGCCAGTTCTAGGTAGAAGTTTCTTTAGGCAATGGACACCGTCAGCACCATGGCTAAAGTCCAGGCTGATTTCTGGATGGGAGGGTCTAATTCCTGGATAGGAGGGTCTGATTCCTGGATGGGAGGTTCCAATTTCTGGATAGAAGGGTCTGATTCCTGGATGGGAGGGTCCAATTTCTGGATAGAAGGGTCTGATTACTGGATGGGAGGGTCCAATTTCTGGATAGAAGGGTCTGATTCCTGGATGGGAGGGTCCAATTTCTGGATAGAAGGGTCTGATTCCTGGATGGGAGGTTCTTATTCCTGGATGGAAGGGTCTGGTTCCTGGATGGGAGGGTCCAATTTCTGGATAGAAGGGTCTGATTCCTGGATGGGAGGTTCTTATTCCAGGATGGAAGGGTCTGATTCCTGAATGGGAGAGTCCGATTCCTGGATGGAAGGGTCTCACACTTGGATGGGAGGGTCTGATTCCTGGATAGGGGGGTCTTATTCCTGGATGGTGGGGTCTGATTCCTGGATGGTAGGGGCTGATTCCTGGATGGTAGGGGCTGATTCCTGGATGGTAGGGGCTGATTTCCAAGAGATTGGAATTGGCCAGTTCTAGGTTGAGGTGTCTTTAAAGGGGCAATGGACACCATCAGCACCATGGCTAAAGTCCAGGCTGATTCCTGGATGGGAGGGTCCAATTTCTGGATAGAAGGGTCTGATTCCTGGATGAGATTGTGTGTGGCCGCTGTGCCTGTTGCTGGGTTTTTACTCCGGCATTAATTACGAGTGCCCGCGTCTTGCGGCAAGGGGATGATGGCGAGCGATTGGCACATAACTGTTGACACTTCTCTCCATGGTGCTCGATCTCCTGAAAGTGGAATGGTGTGATTGACAAGATGGAAGTCCCCAGCCTCTGCTCCTTCCCTGAGCATCACAGCCGCTATTTATAGAAGGAAGAATAATTCCTGTTCCAATCTCTGCCTCCAAGCTGCAGTTACCAGGCTGAGCAGGAAGATCTGCAGTCCAGACCACGCTACTGCCTGTGACGTCTCACCACCATCCATCTCCCCTACAATCTCACAATGTACCAAGACGAGTATCACTCTGATCCTATAGAATGTATAGAGGGGGCTGTGCATTGTACCCTCACCCTATAGAATGTATAGAGGGGCCGTGTGTTATACCCTCACCCTATGGAATGTATAGAGGGGGCCGTGTGTTATACCCTCACCCTATAGAATGTATAGAGGGGCCGTGTGTTATACCCTCACCCTATAGAATGTATAGTGGGGCCGTGTGTTATACCCTCACCCTATAGAATGTATAGAGGGGCCGTGTGTTATACCCTCACCCTCTAGAATGTATAGAGGGGCCGTGTGTTATACCCTCACCCTATAGAATGTATAGAGGGGGCCGTGTGTTACACCCTCACCCTATATAATGTATAGAGTGGCCGTGTGTTATACCCTCACCCTATATAATGTATAGAGTGGCCGTGTGTTATACCCTCACCCTATATAATGTATAGAGGGGGCCGTGTGTTATACCCTCACCCTATATAATGTATAGAGGGGGCCGTGTGTTATACCCTCACCCTATAGAATGTATAGAGGGGGCCGTGTGTTATACCTTCACCCTATATAATGTATAGAGTGGCCGTGTGTTATACCCCCACCCTATATAATGTATAGAGGGGGCCGTGTGTTATACCCCCACCCTATATAATGTATAGAGGGGGCCGTGTGTTATACCCCCACCCTATATAATGTATAGAGGGGCCGTGTGTTATACCCTCACCCTATAGAATGTATAGAGGGGCCGTGTGTTATACCCTCACCCTATAGAATGTATAGAGGGGGCTGTGCATTGTACCCTCACCCTATAGAATGTATAGAGGGGCCGTGTGTTATACCCTCACCCTATAGAATGTATAGAGGGGGCCGTGTGTTATACCCCCACCCTATATAATGTATAGAGGGGGCCGTGTGTTATACCCCCACCCTATATAATGTATAGAGGGGCCGTGTGTTATACCCTCACCCTATATAATGTATAGAGGGGCCGTGTGTTATACCTTCACCCTATAGAATGTATAGAGGGGCCGTGTGTTATACCCTCACCCTATAGAATGTATAGAGGGGCCGTGTGTTATACCCTCACCCTATAGAATGTATAGAGGGGCCGTGTGTTATACCCTCACCCTATAGAATGTATAGAGGGGCCGTGTGTTATACCCTCACCCTATAGAATGTATAGAGGGGGCTGTGTGTTATACCCCCACCCTATATAATGTATAGAGGGGGCCGTGTGTTATACCTTCACCCTATAGAATGTATAGAGGGGGCCGTGTGTTATACCCCCACCCTATATAATGTATACAGGGGGCCGTGTGTTATACCTTCACCCTATATAATGTATATAGGGGCCGTGTGTTATACCCTCATCCTATACAATGTATAGAGGGGCTGTGTGTTTTACCCTCATCCTATATAATGTATAGAAGGGCCGTGTGTTATACCCCCACCCTATAGAATGTATAGAGGGGCCGTGTGTTATACCCTCATCCTATACAATGTATAGAGGGGCTGTGTGTTTTACCCTCACCCTATAGAATGTATAGAGGGGCCGTGTGTTATACCCCCACCCTATAGAATGTATAGAAGGGCCGTGTGTTATACCCTCACCCTATAGAATGTATAGAGGGGCCGTGTGTTATACCCTCACCCTATAGAATGTATAGAGGGGCCGTGTGTTATACCCTCACCCTATAGAATGTATAGAGGGGCCGTGTGTTATACCCTCACCCTATAGAATGTATAGAGGGGGCCGTGTGTTATACCCCCACCCTATATAATGTATAGAGGGGCCGTGTGTTATACCCTCACCCTATAGAATGTATAGAGGGGGCTGTGTGTTACACCCCCACCCTATATAATGTATAGAGGGGGCCGTGTGTTATACCTTCACCCTATAGAGGGGCCGTGTGTTATACCTTCACCCTATAGAATGTATAGAGCGGTCGTGTGTTATACCCCCACCCTATATAATGTATAGAGGGGGCCGTGTGTTATACCCCCACCCTATATAATGTATAAAGGGGGCCGTGTGTTATACCTTCACCCTATAGAATGTATAGAGGGGCCGTGTGTTATACCCTCACCCTATAGAATGTATAGAGGGGCCGTGTGTTATACCCTCACCCTATAGAATGTATAGAGGGGCCGTGTGTTATATCCTCACCCTATAGAATGTATAGAGGGGCCGTGTGTTATACCCTCACCCTATAGAATGTATAGAGGGGCCGTGTGTTATACCCTCACCCTATATAATGTATAGAGGGGCCATGTGTTATACCCTCACCCTATAGATTGTATAGAGCGGCCGTGTGTTATACTCTCACCCTATAGAATGTATAGAGCGGCCGTGTGTTATACCCTCACCCTATAGAATGTATAGAGCGGCCGTGTGTTATACCCTCACCCTATAGAATGTATAGAGGGGCCGTGTGTTATGCCCTCACCCTATAGATTGTATAGAGCGGCCGTGTGTTATACCCTCATCCTATAGAATGTATAGAGGGGCCGTGTATTATACCCTATAGAATGTATAGAGGGGCCGTGTTATACCCTCACCCTATAGACTGTATAGAGGGGCCGTGTGTTATACCCTCACCCTATAGAATGTATAGAGGGGCCGTGTTATACCCTCACCCTATAGACTGTATAGAGGGGCCGTGTGTTATACCCTCACCCTATAGAATGTATAGAGGGGTCATGTGTTATACCCTCACCCTATAGAATGTATAGAGGGGTCGTGTCAGGGCTCCCAGGTATGACCAGAGGTGTGTGACTGACGCAGGGAAACGCAGACTTCAGATATGTGATAAACAATATAATTTATTAACACTAACAATACAAACATAAACGCAGTGCAATACTAAAACATAATACAGTGCAAACGAACCAAACCAAACCACCCACAGATAACAGTACATACAAGCAAGCGTCGTCAGGCAGGCCGGGTCAATATCAATAGGGCAGGTAGGTACAGGGGGAGCAAGCGGAGAATGGTCGGGGTCACAAGCCAGGGATCAGAACAGGTAGCAAGCAGCGTGGTACAGAGGGTCAGGCAGAGGGATGGTCAGGAGCGAGCCGGGGTCAGAGCAGGAGAAGTCAGCAGCGGTTCAGATCAGGCAGAGTCAGCAAAGGAACAGAAACAGGATGCAGGACAGATACAGGGCCCAGGACAAACACAACACCAAGGCAGAGTCTGCAAGTCTGGCCATCCCTTAAATACACCAGTATCATCAGTTCCAGGTGTTAGCTGGCTGAAAGGTTGAGTCTCTGATTGCTGGGAGCATCCGCTGGCCAGCCCTGGTACTGCAGATCAGGGCAGGTGAGTCCCACCATTGCTGGCCAGTCCATTCCTGACAGGTCGTGTGTTATACCCTCATCCTATAGAATGTATAGGGGGCTGTGTGTTATACCCTCACCCTATAGAATGTATAGAGGCGTCGTGTGTTATACCCTCACCCTATAGAATGTATAGGGGGCCGTGTGTTATACCCTCACCCTATAGAATGTATAGGGGGCCTTGTGTTATACCCTCACACTATAGAATGTATAGAGGGGCCGTGTGTTATACCCTTACCCTATAGAATGTATAGAGGGGCCGTGTGTTATACCCTCATCCTATAGAATGTATAGAGGGGCTGTGTGTTATACCCTCATCCTACAGAATGTATAGAGGGGCCGTGTGTTATACACTCACCCTATAGAATGTAGAGAGGGGGCCGTGTGTTATACCCTCACCCTATAGAATGTATAGAGGGGTTTTGTGTTATACCCTCACCCTATAGAATGTATAGAGGGGGTCGTGTGTTATACCCTCACCCTATAGAATTTATATAGGGGCTGTGTGTTATACCCTCACCCTATAGAATGTATAGAGGGGCCGTGTGTTATACCCTCACTCTATAGAATGTATAGGGGGCCGTGTGTTATACCCTCACCCTATAGAATGTATAGAGGGGGCCGTGTGTTATACCCTCACCCTATAGAATGTATAGGGGGGCCGTGTGTTATACCCTCACCTTATAGAATGTATAGAGGGACCGTGTGTTATACCCTCACTGTATAGAATGTATAGAGGGGGCCGTGTGTTATACACTCACCCTATAGAATGTATAGAGGGGCATTGTGTTATACCCTCACCCTATAGATTGTATAGAGGGGCATTGTGTTATACCCTCACCCTATAGAATGTATAGAGGGGCCGTGTGTTATACACTCACCATATAGAATGTATAGAGGGCCATGTGTTATACCCTCACTGTATAGAATGTATAGAGGGGCCGTGTGTTATACCCTCACCCTATAGAATGTATAGAGGGGGCCGTGTGTTATACTCTCACCCTATAGGATGTATAGAGGGGCCGTGTGTTATACCCTCACCCTATAGACTGTATAGACGGGTTGTGTGTTATTCTTCATCCTATAGAAAGTATAGAGGGGTCGTGTGTTATACCCTCACCCTATAGAATGTATATAGGGGCCGTGTGTTATACCCTCACTCTAATGAATGTATAGAGGGGCCGTGTGTTATACCCTCATCCTATAGAATGTATAGGGGGCTGTGTGTTAAACCCTCACCCTATAGAATGAATAGAGGGGCCGTGTGTTATACACTCACCCTATAGAATGTATAGAGCGGGCTGTGTGTTATACCCTCACCCTAATGAATGTATAGAGGGGCCGTGTGTTATACCCTCACTCTATAGAATGTATAGAGGGGCCGTGTGTTATACCCTCACCCTATAGAATGTATAGAGGGGCCGTGTGTTATACCCTCACCCTATAGAATGTATAGAGGGGGCCGTGTGTTATACCCTCACCCTATAGAATGTATAGAGGAGCCGTGTGTTATACCCTCACCCTATAGAATGTATAGAGGGGACGTGTGTTATACCCTCATCCTCTAGAATGTATAGGGGGCCGTGTGTTATACCCTCACCCTATAGAATGTATAGAGGGGCCGTGTGTTATACCCTCACCCTATAGAATGTATAGAGGGGCCGTGTGTTATACCCTCACCCTACAGAATTTATAGAGGGGGTCGTGTGTTATACCCTCATCCTATAGAATGTATAGAGGGGTCGTGTGTTATACTCTCATCCTATAGAATGTATAGAGGGGCCGTGTGTTATACCCTCATCCTATAGAATGTATAGAGGGGCCATGTGTTATACCCTCACCCTATAGAATGTATATAGGGGCCCTGTGTTATACCCTCATCCTATAGAATGTATAGGGGGCTGTGTGTTATACCCTCATCCTATAGAATGTATACGGGGCTGTGTGTTATACCCTCATCCTATAGAATGTATAGGGGGCTGTGTGTTATACCCTCACCCTATAGAATGTATAGGGGGTTGTGTGTTATACCCTCACCCTATAGAATGTATAGAGGGGTCGTGTGTTATACCCTCACCCTATAGAATGTATAGGGGGTTGTGTGTTATACCCTCACCCTATAGAATGTATAGAGGGGTCGTGTGTTATACCCTCACCCTATAGAATGTATAGAGGGGCCATGTGTTATACCCTCACCCTATAGAATGTATATAGGGGCCCTGTGTTATACCCTCATCCTATAGAATGTATAGGGGGCTGTGTGTTATACCCTCATCCTATAGAATGTATACGGGGCTGTGTGTTATACCCTCATCCTATAGAATGTATAGGGGGCTGTGTGTTATACCCTCACCCTATAGAATGTATAGGGGGTTGTGTGTTATACCCTCACCCTATAGAATGTATAGAGGGGTCGTGTGTTATACCCTCACCCTATAGAATGTATAGGGGGTTGTGTGTTATACCCTCACCCTATAGAATGTATAGACGGCTCGTGTGTTATTCTTCATCCTATAGAAAGTATAGAGGGGGTTATGCGTTATTTACTAAAGCTGGAGAGTGCAAAATCTGGTGCAGCTCTGCATGGCAGCCAATTAGCTGCCCCAGATTTGAGTAAATCAGCCCCAGTATGTTGTTCCTTCCAGCATATGAAGCTCTGTGATACGTATGGGGTGAGGCGGGCGTTGTGCGCTGCGAGGTGTAACAAACCATAGTAACCGTAGACCGTATGATCCACGTGGCGGGACCGGACCACCAATTCCCCCAGATGAAATCCCTGAAACAAACATGTCAGGCATTCCCTGGCTGGGGCCTTCTCGTGACGCTGCCACCGCCCACTTGCTTTATTTCATTAAAACTATAATCGTTTCAAGTAATGAGATTTTTTTTTTCTTTTCTTTTTTTTATCTTTCTGTTCCCTCCAGCTTCAGTAAACCTGTGGTTCAGCTGTAAATCTTTCTTAATGAGTTTGGCGACTTAATTTTCAGCCGGACATGAGCAGCAGTAATGTGTTCAGCAAAACGCTGATTTAACCCCTCGCTAGTGATCGTGGTTGTGCCGCCATTTAGCTGCTGCGGGCGAACGCTGAGTCCCTCTAATCCCTACATCATAGCAGAACATATAGGAAATGTAGGCTACAAATTCTTTGTTTGTGGGCAGCCATGGAGATTTCTCATCTCTCTTCCTACCGGATTTCATTGCTTCCTCTCCTGCCCCCCCATCCTCTCTCTATCTCCTCTCCTGCCCTCCCCTCCTCTCTGTCTCCTCTCCTGCCCTCCCCCTCCTCTCTCTGTCTCCTCTCCTGCCCTCCCCTCTTCTCTCTGTCTCCTCTCCTGCCATCCCCTCCTCTCTGTCTCCTCTCCTGCCCTCCCCCTCCTCTCTGTCTCCTCTCCTGCCCTCCCCCTCCTCTCTCTGTCTCCTCTCCTGCCCTCCCCTCCTCTCTCTGTCTCCTCTCCTGCCCTCCCCTCCTCTCTCTGTCTCCTCTCCTGCCCTCCCCTCCTCTCTCTGTCTCCTCTCCTGCCCTCCCCCTCCTCTCTCTGTCTCCTCTCCTGCCCTCCCCTCCTCTCTCTGTCTCCTCTCCTGCCCTCCCCTCCTCTCTCTGTCTCCTCTCCTGCCCTCCCCCTCCTCTCTCTGTCTCCTCTCCTGCCCTCCCCCTCCTCTCTCTGTCTCCTCTCCTGCCCTCCCCTCCTCTCTCTGTCTCCTCTCCTGCCCTCCCCCTCCTCTCTCTGTCTCCTCTCCTGCCCTCCCCTCCTCTCTCTGTCTCCTCTCCTGCCCTCCCCCTCCTCTCTCTGTCTCCTCTCCTGCCCTCCCCTCCTCTCTCTGTCTCCTCTCCTGCCCCCCCCCCCTCCTCTCTTTGTCTCCTCTCCTGCCCTCTCCACCTTTCTCTGTCTGCTCTCCTGCCCTCCCCTTCTCTCCTGCCCTATCTTCTCTCTGTTTCCTCTCCTGCCCTCTTCTCCATTCTCTGTCTCCTCTCCTGCCCTCTCCTGCCCTCTCCTCCTCTCTCTGTCTCCTCTCCTTCCCTCTCCACTTCTCTCTGTCTCCTCTCCTCTCCTGCCCTCTCCTCCTCTCTCTGTCTCCTCTCCTGCCCTCTCCACTTCTCTCTGTCTCCTCTCCTCCCCTCTCCACCTCTCTCTGTCTCCTCTTCTCCTCTGTATGTCTCCTCTCCTGCCCTATCCACTTCTCACTATTTCCTCAACTGCCCTCTCCATTTCTTTCTGCCTCCTCTGCTGCCCTCTCCTCTTCTCTTTAGCTCCTCTTCTGCCCTGTTCTCTTTTCTCTCTGTCTCATCGCCTGCTCTCTCCTCTTCTCTCTGCCTCCTCTCCTGTCCTCTCAATCTCTCTGTGCTTTTCAAAACACTCCCCCCCTTCTTCTCCCTCTGCTTCATTTCTCTCACTTTACATCTTCGCTCTCCTTTTCCTCTCTCTCTGTATCCTTCTCTCCTACTTCTCTCTCTGTATTTGTATCTCCTTTTCCTCTCTCTATTTATATTTCTCTCATTTTCTTCTCTCTTTGTATCTCTCTCTCTCCTCTCTCCCTGTCTTCTCTCCCTCTCTCTCCTCTCTCCCTCTCTTCTCTCTCTCCTCTCCCCCTCTTGTTCTCTCCCTCTCTCTCCTCTCCCCCTCTTGTTCTCTCCCTCTCTCTCTCTCTCTCTCTCTCTCTATCTTTTCTCTTTCTCTATATCTTCCTCTCCTTTCTCTTTCTCTCTGTGTTCTTCTGTCCTACTTATCTCTCTCAATATATTTCTCTCATTTTCCTCTCTCTTGGTATCGTTCTCTCTATCTCCTCTCTCCCTCATTCTGTATTTGTATCTTTCTCTCTTTCCCCTCTCCTCTCTATTTTTGCACACTACTTTTCTTCTCTCACTTTGTATCTTTTTCTCCTTTAATAAATTAACCCCTTAGACCTGTGCTGAGACAGATACAGAGACAGATGCAGAGATGGATGAAGAGTCGGTTGTAGAGAGGATAACAGAGATAGTGTAGAGACAGGAACAGAGATGTGTGCAGAGACAGGAACAGAGATGGGAGCAGAGATGGGTGCAGAGACAGGAACAGAGATGGGAGCAGAGACAGGAACAGAGATGGGAACAGAGACAGGAACAGAGATGGGAGCAGAGACAGGAACAGAGATGGGTGCAGAGACAGGAACAGAGATGGGAGCAGAGACAGGAACAGAGATGGGTGTAGAGACAGGAACAGATGGGTTCAGAGACAGATGCAGAGATGGGTGCAGCAGTGGGTGCAGAGATTTGTGCAGAGACAGATACATAGATAGATGCAGAGACAGATACAGAGATGGGTTCAGAAACAGATGCAAAAATGGGTGGAGCGGCAGGTGCAGAGATGCGCGCAGAGATAGATAGGTGCAGAGATGCGCGCAGAGACAGATACATAGATAGGTGCAGAGATGGGTGCAGAGACAGATACATAGATAGGTGCAGAGATGGGTGCAGAGACGGATACATAGATAGGTGCAGAGATGGGTGGAGAGACGGATACATAGATAGGTGCAGAGATGGGTGCAGAAATGGATGAAGAGATAGATGTAGAGATGGGTACAGATACAGGAACAGAGATGGGTGCACAGACGGGAACAGAGATGGGTGCAGAGACAGATACAGAGATGGGTGCAGCAGTGGCTGCAGAGATTCGTGCAGAGACAGATACATAGATAGATGCAGAGACAGATACAGAGATGGGTTCAGAAACAGATGCAAAAATGGGTGGAGCGGCAGGTGCAGAGATGCGCGCAGAGATAGATAGGTGCAGAGATGCGCGCAGAGACAGATACATAGATAGGTGCAGAGATGGGTGCAGAGACAGATACATAGATAGGTGCAGAGATGGGTGCAGAGACGGATACATAGATAGGTGCAGAGATGCACGCAGAGACAGATACATAGATAGGTGCAGAGATGGGTGCAGAGACGGATACATAGATAGGTGCAGAAATGGGTGCAGAGACGGATACATAGATAGGTGCAGAGATGGGTGGAGAGACGGATACATAGATAGGTGCAGAGATGGGTGCAGAAATGGATGAAGAGATAGATGTAGAGATGGGTACAGATACAGGAACAGAGATGGGTGCACAGACGGGAACAGAGATGGGTGCAGAGACAGATACAGAGATGGGTGCAGCAGTGGCTGCAGAGATTCGTGCAGAGGCAGATACATAGGTGCAGAGACAGGAACAGATTTGGGTGCAGAGACAAATACAGAGATGAGTGCATAGATAGATGCAAAGATGGGTGCATACACAGATGCAGCGGTGGGCGCAGAGATGGATACATAGATAGGTGCAGACGGGTGCAGAAATGGATGAGGAGACAGATGTAGAGATGGGTACAGAGGCAGGAACAGATATAAGTGCAGAGACAGATACAGAATTGGGTGCAGAGACGGATGCAAAGATGGGTGCAGAGATGGATACATGGATAGGTGCATAGATAGGTGCAGAAAGGAATGAAGAGACAGATGTAGAGATGGGTACAGAGGCAGGAACAGATATGGGTGCAGAGACAGATACAGAATTGGATGAAGAGACAGATGTAGAGATGGGTACAGAGACAGTTACAGAGATGATTACAGAGACAGTTACAGATATGGGTGCAGAGACAGATACAGAACTGGGTGCAGAGACAGATGCAAAGATGGGTGCAGAGATGGATTTATAGATCGGTGCAGAGATATGTGCAGAAATAGCTGAAAAGACAGATGTAGAGATGTCTACAAAGACAGGAACAGAGATGGGTGCAGAGACAGATACAGAGATGGGTGCAGCGGCGGGTGCAGAGATGAGTGCAGGGAAAGATACGTAGATAGATGCAGAAATGGATGAAGAGACAGATGTAGAGATGGGTACAGAGACAGTTACAGAGATGGGTGCAGAGACAGATACAGAACTGGGTGCAGAGACAGATGCAAAGATGGGTGCAGAGATGGATATATGGATAGGTGCAGAAATGGATGAAGAGACAGATGTAGAGATGGGTACAGAGACAGGAACAGAGATGGGTGCAGAGACAGGAACAGAGATGGGTGCAGAGACAGGAACAAAGATGGGTGCAGATACCGGAACAGAGATGGGTGCAGAGACAGTTACAGAGATGGGTACAGAGACAGATGCAAAGATGGGTGCAGAGATGGATTTATAGATCGGTGCAGAGATAGGTGCAGAAATGGATGAAGAGACAGATGTAGAGATGGGTACAGAGACAGAAACAGAGATGGGTGCAGAGGCAGATACAGAGATGGGTGCAGCGGCGGGTGCAGAGATGAGTGCAGGGAAAGATACGTAGATAGATGCAGAAATGGATGAAGAGACAGATGTAGAGATGGGTACAGAGACAGTTACAGAGATGGGTGCAGAGACAGATACAGAACTGGGTGCAGAGACAGATACAAAGATGGGTGCAGAGATGGATATATGGATAGGTGCAGAAATGGATGAAGAGACAGATGTAGAGATGGGTGCAGAGACAGGAACAGAGATGGGTGCAGAGACAGGAACAGAGATGGGTGCAGAGACAGGAACAGAGATGGGTGCAGAGACAGTTACAGAGATGGGTACAGAGACAGATGCAAAGATGGGTGCAGAGATGGATTTATAGATAGGTGCAGAAATGGATGAAGAGACAGATGTAGAGATGGGCACAGAGACAAAAACAGAGATGGGTGCAGAGCAGGGGCGGACTGACAACTCATGGGGCCCCCGGGCAATAGGGGATCATGGGGCCCCTGTGTCCTTGCCCAAACTCAAAAAAGCCTATGAAAAAGGTACCAGCGGCATCTCATGGGGCCCCCTACTGACCCCGGGCCCTCGGGCAGTGCCCGAGTTTCCAAATGGTCAGTCCGCCCCTGGTGCAGAGACAAGAACAGGGATGGGTGCAGAGACAAGAACAGAGATGGGTGCAGAGACAAGAACAGAGATGGGTGCAGAGACAAGAACAGAGATGGGTGCAGAGACAAGAACAGAGATGGGTGCAGAGATGGACACATTGGGGTTGATTAGTAAATAGACTGTGCCTCTTACAAGTGCAGTTGCTCCAGAGCTCAGTAAATGAGGAGAAGCTCTGCTGACTTCCATCGTCCAATCATGTGCAAGCAAAAATGAAGTTTTTTTTTTTTTTTAATTTTCCTTGCATGTGATTGGGTATTCTTTGTAAAGAGAAGCTTTTACCTCATTTACTAAGTTCTGCAGCAACTTCACTTGCAGAGTGCTCAGTCTGTTTGCCTTTAGTATCTCAGTCCTGTGGGGATGATTTATTAAAACTGGAGAGTGCAAAATCTCATGCAGCCAATCAGCTTCTAACTTCAACTTGTTCAAGTGTTACTAAACCCCCAGCAGTCCAATCAGTCTGTAGATGCAGGAGAGCATGCTTGTTATACTCACTGTGGGACCTAAGGGGGTTAATCCTCTGCATTGTGTAAGCATGCTGTTTGATCCTGTCTTCTCTGATCCTCCCCTTGTTCAAATGTCCACGCTGATAAGACAGACTGAACTTGTAGCCCTTCTACACATGGTCAGCTTGGTGTGTATTCCAAGAGAGGTTTTTTTTTTGTTTTCTTGGGAGACTGCATGTGATCAGCACAGGGCCAATCAGCACTATCCAGACAAAAGTCAGGGGTTCTGCATCCTCCTAGAGCAGAATGAAAACTCCCACAAGCTTTAACCAGTGCTCTGCTGAAGTCACAAAACTGCTATATACTGCTGATGAGAAAAGGTATTTAGCAGTTTCTATTTACTAAAATAAATGCATTTCCATCTTGTGTGTACTGTGGGAGAGCGGATATAGTGAATGCGGGGTCCGGGGAGAGCGGATATAGTGAATGCGGGGTCTGGGGAGAGCGGATATAGTGAATGCAGGGTCCGGGGAGACCGGATATAGTGAATGCGGGGTCTGGGGAGAGCGGATATGGTGAATGCAGGATCCGGGGAGAGCGGATATAGTGAATGCGGGGTCCGGGGAGAGCGGATATAGTGAATGCGGGGTCCGGGGAGAGCGGATATAGTGAATGCGGGGTCCGGGGAGAGCGGATATAGTGAATGCAGGATCCGGGGAGAGCGGATATGGTGAATGCGGGGTCCAGGGAGAGCGGATATAGTGAATGCGGGGTCCGGGGAGAGCGGATATAGTGAATGCGGGGTCCGGGGAGAGCGGATATAGTGAATGCAGGGTCCGGGGAGAGCGGATATAGTGAATGCGGGGTCTGGGGAGAGCGGATATAGTGAATGCAGGGTCCGGGGAGACCGGATATAGTGAATGCGGGGTCCGGGGAGAGCGGATATAGTGAATGCAGGGTCCGGGGAGAGCGGATATGGTGAATGCAGGATCCGGGGAGAGCGGATATAGTGAATGCGGGGTCCGGGGAGAGCGGATATAGTGAATGCGGGGTCCGGGGAGAGCGGATATAGTGAATGCAGGATCCGGGGAGAGCGGATATGGTGAATGCGGGGTCCAGGGAGAGCGGATATAGTGAATGCGGGGTCCGGGGAGAGCGGATATAGTGAATGCGGGGTCCGGGGAGAGCGGATATAGTGAATGCAGGGTCCGGGGAGAGCGGATATAGTGAATGCAGGGTCCGGGGAGAGCGGATATAGTGAATGCGGGGTCCGGGGAGACCGGATATAGTGAATGCAGGGTCCGGGGAGAGCTTTAACCAGTGCTCTGCTGAAGTCACAAAACTGCTATATACTGCTGATGAGAAAAGGTATTTAGCAGTTTCTATTTACTAAAATAAATGCATTTCCATCTTGTGTGTACTGTGGGAGACCGGATATAGTGAATGCAGGGTCCGGGGAGAGCGGATATAGTGAATGCGGGGTCTGGGGAGAGCGGATATAGTGAATGCAGGGTCCGGGGAGACCGGATATAGTGAATGCGGGGTCTGGGGAGAGCGGATATGGTGAATGCAGGATCCGGGGAGAGCGGATATAGTGAATGCGGGGTCCGGGGAGAGCGGATATAGTGAATGCGGGGTCCGGGGAGAGCGGATATAGTGAATGCGGGGTCCGGGGAGAGCGGATATAGTGAATGCAGGATCCGGGGAGAGCGGATATGGTGAATGCGGGGTCCAGGGAGAGCGGATATAGTGAATGCGGGGTCCGGGGAGAGCGGATATAGTGAATGCGGGGTCCGGGGAGAGCGGATATAGTGAATGCAGGGTCCGGGGAGAGCGGATATAGTGAATGCGGGGTCCGGGGAGAGCGGATATAGTGAATGCGGGGTCCGGGGAGAGCGGATATAGTGAATGCGGGGTCCGGGGAGAGCGGATATAGTGAATGCGGGGTCTGGGGAGAGCGGATATAGTGAATGCAGGGTCCGGGGGGACCGGATATAGTGAATGCAGAGTCTGGGGAGAGCGGATATAGTGAATGCGGGGTCCGGGGAGAGCGGATATAGTGAATGCGGGGTCCGGGGAGAGCGGATATAGTGAATGCAGGGTCCAGGGAGAGCGGATATAGTGAATGCGGGGTCCGGGGAGAGCGGATATAGTGAATGCAGGGTCCGGGGAGAGCGGATATAGTGAATGCAGGGTCCGGGGAGAGCAGATATAGTGAATGCGGGGTCCGGGGAGACCGGATATAGTGAATGCAGGGTCCGGGGAGAGCGGATATAGTGAATGCGGGGTCCGGGGAGACCGGATATAGTGAATGCGGGGTCCGGGGAGAGCGGATATAGTGAATGCGGGGTCCGGGGAGACCGGATATAGTGAATGCGGGGTCCGGGGAGAGCGGATATAGTGAATGTGGGGTCCGGGGAGACCGGATATAGTGAATGCGGGGTCCGGGGAGAGCGGATATAGTGAATGCGGGGTCCGGGGAGACCGGATATAGTGAATGCATGGTCCGGGGAGAGCGGATATAGTGAATGCAGGGTCTGGGGAGAGCGGATATAGTGAATGCAGGGTCCGGGGAGAGCGGATATAGTGAATGCGGGGTCCGGGGAGAGCGGATATAGTGAATGCAGGGTCCGGGGAGAGCGGATATAGTGAATGCGGGGTCCGGGGAGAGCGGATATAGTGAATGCGGGGTCCGGGGAGAGCGGATATAGTGAATGCGGGGTCTGGGGAGAGCGGTTTTAGTGAATGCATGGTCCGGGGAGAGCGGATATAGTGAATGCGGGGTCCGGGGAGAGCGGATATAGTGAATGCGGGGTCCGGGGAGACCAGATATAGTGAATGCGGGGTCCGGGGAGACCGGATATAGTGAATGCGGGGTCCGGGGAGACCAGATATAGTGAATGCGGGGTCCGGGGAGACCGGATATAGTGAATGCGGGGTCCGGGGAGAGCGGATATAGTGAATGCGGGGTCCGGGGAGAGCGGATATAGTGAATGCGGGGTCCGGGGAGACCGGATATAGTGAATGCATGGTCCGGGGAGACCGGATATAGTGAATGCGGGGTCCGGGGAGAGCGGATATAGTGAATGCAGGGTCCGGGGAGAGCGGATATAGTGAATGCAGGGTCCGGGGAGAGCGGATATAGTGAATGCGGGGTCCGGGGAGAGCGGATATAGTGAATGCAGGGTCCGGGGAGAGCGGATATAGTGAATGCGGGGTCCGGGGAGAGCGGATATAGTGAATGCAGGGTCCGGGGAGAGCGGATATAGTGAATGCAGGGTCCAGGGTTTATGACTTTGCAGCAGTGTTAATAAAGCTCTCGTGGTTTATGGATGACGTGAAAGGTGTCTGGAGACGTGACGCGTACAAATGAAGGATGGCAGCGTGGTGCAATATTTGTACAAATTCGATTCCGCGGTTTGTTCCCATCACTCCACCCCCATGCTGGTGAATGATTAATCCCTAGAAACTGGCCAATCAGCTGAAAGCTGAGATATTCCAGACAGCCCTTCCCCCTCCCATGAGGATTTTATAAGAAATATGGATTTCTAGGCTCCGGCAGTCCTGAATGTCACAAATATTTCTTTTATTCCTGAATATTGTGTACATTTGGTGGATCTTCGCACATCCATTGCCATTATCGGACACTTTGCAGCTCAGCTGTCCAGCCAGTAGCGTTCATCGCATGCTCCTCGTGTTGTTGGAGGAAATCGGCTGAACGTTTGTTGTGTAGCTGCCTCCACTTTCACCTTAAACAGCTTCACATGGGGAGTCTCAGTCCTCCTGCTGCAATGAAGTAAAGTAAATGAGGGAGATGCTTAGTTACCGATTTATCAGATGGGTGATGCTGGGAATCGAACAAAAACTTCTGCATGTTCACCTTTCTCACCGACGTCGCTACTTCTTGGCATGACAAAAGTCTTAGCCCGGGTTTTGCCTGATGTAAGATTGGCCTCTGATGGGGACCTTGATGTAAGGGGGGGCCTCTGATGGGGACCTTGATGTAAGATTGGCCTCTGATGGGGACCTTGATGTAAGGGGGGCCTCTGATGGGGACCTTGATGTAAGGGGGGCCTCTGATGGGGATCTTGATGTAAGGGGGGCCTCTGATGGGGACCTTGATGTAAGGGGGGCCTCTGATGGGGACCTTGATGTAAGGGGGGGCCTCTGATGGGGATCTTGATGTAAGGGGGGGCCTCTGATGGGAACCTTGATGTAAGGGGGGCCTCTGATGGGAACCTTGATGTAAGGGGGGGCCTCTGATGGGAACCTTGATGTAAGATGGGCTTCTGATGGGAACCTTGATGTAAAGGAGGACTCTGATGGGAACCTTGATGTAAGATGGGCCTCTGATGGGAACCTTGATGTAAAGGAGGACTCTGATGGGAACCTTGATGTAAGATGGGCCTCTGATGGGAACCTTGATGTAAGGGGGGCCTCTGTTGGGAACCTTGATGTAAGATGGGCCTCTGATGGGAACCTTGATGTAAGGGGGGCCTTTGTTGGGAACCTTGATGTAAGAGGGATGGGGACCCTAATGTAAGGAAGGACTCTGATGGGAACCTTGATGTAAGAGGGATGGGGACCCTAATGTAAGGAGGACTCTGATGGGAGCCCTAATGTAAGAGAGGACTCTGATGGGAACCTTGATGTAAGATGGGCCTCTGATGGGAACCTTTATGTAAGAGGGATGGGGACCCTAATGTAAGGAGGACTCTGATGGGAGCCCTAATGTAAGGGGACTCTGATGGGAACCTTGATGTAAGATGGGCCTCTGATGGGAACCTTGATGTAAGATGGGCCTCCGATGGGGACCTTGATGTAAGGGGGGGCCTCTGATGGGGACTTTGATGTAAGGAGGGGGGGGGCTCTGATGGGGACCTTGATGTAAGGGGGAACCTCTGATGGGAACCTTGATGTAAGAGGGATGGGGACCCTAATGTAAGGAGGACTCTGATGGGAACCTTGATGTAAGATGGGCCTCTGAGGGAACCTTGATGTAAGGGGGGGCCTCTGATGGGAACCGTGATGTAAGGAGGACTCTGATGGGAACTTTGATGTAAGATGGGCCTCTGATGGGAACCTTGATGTAAGATGGGCCTCTGATGAGAACCTTGATGTAAGGGGGGCCTCTGATGAGAACCTTGATGTAAGGGGGGCCTCTGATGAGAACCTTGATGTAAGGGGGGCCTCTGATGAGAACCTTGATGTAAGGGGGGCCTCTGATGAGAACCTTGATGTAAGGGGGGCCTCTGATGGGAACCTTGATGTAAGATGGTCCTCTGATGGGAACCTTGATGTAAGATGGGCCTCTGATGAGAACCCTGATGTAAAGGGGGCCTCTGATGGGAACCTTGATGTAAGGGGGGCCTCTGATGGGAACCTTGATGTAAGGGGGGGCCTCTTATGGGGACCTTGATGTAAAGGGGGGCCTCTGACGGGAACCTTGATGTAAGAGAGATGGGGACCCTAATGTAAGGAGGACTCTGATGGGAACCTTGATGTAAAGGGGAACTCTAATAGAGACCTTGATGTACGGGGGGTCTCTGATGGGGTCTCTGATGTAAGGGCAGACTCTGATAAGGAATCTGGTGTCGATTTTTTTTCAGTGTGCAAATATGTGTACAGTGTGCAATGTGGCCTTTGTACTGAAAGGTTTGGGGACCCCTGCCTTAGTTTGACCCTTAACTCCCAAGAAACCACAACCACTCTATCAGGCATCTGCACTTCTTGGAAGCAGCAGAAGATTCTTCTTCCCCGTACTTTGGTACTCGGTGTGATCATTGGGAAGGGGGCACAATAGAGACCCCTGCTGACTGGGAAGGGGGCACAATAGAAACCCCTGCCGATTGGGAAGGGGGCATAATAGAAACCCCTGCTGATTGGGAAGGGGGCACAATAGAGACCCCTGGCGATTGGGAAGGGGGCACAATAGAGACCCCTGCCGATTGGGAAGGGGGCATAATAGAAACCCCTGCCGATTGGGAAGGGGGCATAATAGAAACCCCTGCCGATTGGGAAGGGGGCATAATAGGAACCCCTGCCGATTGGGAAGGGGGCACAATAGAGACCCCTGCCGATTGGGAAGGGGGCACAATAGAGACCCCTACCAGCCTTGCCATTCCATCCAAAGCTGGGTTGAATGGGGATCCTAGGCGTCCTCCTAGTCCACGCTGTGCAAGGCTCTTCTAGTCCCTCTAGTCCTCCTAGTCCACGCTGTGCAAGGCTCTTCTTGTCCTCCTAGTCCACGCTGTGCAAGGCTCTTCTAGTCCTCCTAGTCCACGCTGTGCAAGGCTCTTCTAGTCCTTCTAGTCCTCCTAGTCCACGCTGAGCAAGGCTCTTCTAGTCCTCCTAGTCCACGCTGAGCAAGGCTCTTCTAGTCCTTCTAGTCCTCCTAGTTCACGCTGAGCAAGGCTCTTCTAGTCCTCCTAGTCCACGCTGTGCAAGGCTCTTCTAGTCCTCCTAGTCCACGCTGTGCAAGGCTCTTCTAGTCCTCCTAGTCCACGCCGTGCAAGGTTCTTCTAGTCCTTCTAGTCCTCCTAGTCCACGCTGAGCAAGGCTCTTCTAGTCCTCCTAGTCCACGCTGAGCAAGGCTCTTCTAGTCCTCCTAGTCCACACTGTGCAAGGCTCTTCTAGTCCTTCTAGTCCTCCTAGCCCACGCTGAGCAAGGCTCTTCTAGTCCTCCTAGTCCACACTGTGCAAGGCTCTTCTAGTCCTTCTAGTCCTCCTAGTCCACGCTGAGCAAGGCTCTTCTAGTCCTCCTAGTCCACGCTGAGCAAGGCTCTTCTAGTCCTCCTAGTCCACGCTGAGCAAGGCTCTTCTAGTCCTCCTAGTCCACGCTGTGCAAGGCTCTTCTAGTCCCTCTAGTCCTCCTAGTCCTCCTAGTCCACGCTGAGCAAGGCTCTTCTAGTCCTTCTAGTCCACGCTGTGCAAAGGCTCTTCTCTTGGCGTGTAATCGATTTTCGGTGTTTTTTTAGATAATGCTCGTTGGTACTCTCTGTGCCGTATTGATTGTGTGAGCGCCTGGCAGTGGTGTGTTCCGTTGGTGGTAGACGTCTTCCTGGCCGAGTATTCATTTGATTGCAGATTACGTTTACACCCTGGCGTGCCGGACTAATGTAAGAAGTATGTAGCTGGCTCCATGTATATGCCATCTTGGATTAGTTCCAGGCCCCTACTCTACAGAGAGGTGAATTGGCAGCATGCGGATCAGACCTCGGCTGGATAAAACCGTTTTCATGTTTGTAGACATAAAGCCAACGAGATCCTGAAATGCCGAAACAGTAAAATAGATTACGTCACCTGAGAATTCACATTTGATGTGTGCTTCAGTGAGAGCGTTCCCCACGTATGGTGCGGGGCGCTGGGGAACCCCTCCGAATGCTGCGTTCCACCTTCATGCCTCAACGTATCAACAGTCCCATGTCCATGCTGACCCCTCTACATGGTGCAAACAGTCCCCACTGACCCCTCTACATGGTGCAAACAGTCCCCACTGACCCCTCTACACGGTGCAAACAGTCCCCACTGACCCCTCTACACGGTGCAAACAGTCCCCACTGACCCCTCTACACGGTGCAAACAGTCCCCACTGACCCCTCTACACGGTGCAAACAGTCCCCACTGACCCCTCTACACGGTGCAAACAGTCCCCACTGACCCCTCTACACAGTGCAAACAGTCCCCACTGATCCCTCTACACGGTGCAAACAGTCCCCACTGACCCCTCTACATGGTGCAAACAGTCCCCACTGACCCATCTGCACAGTGCAAACAGTCCCCACTGACCCCTCTACATGGTGCAAACAGTCCCCACTGACCCCTCTACACGGTGCAAACAGTCCCCACTGACCCCTCTACACGATGCAAACAGTCCCCACTGACCCCTCTACATGGTGCAAACAGTCCCCACTGACCCCTCTACATGGTGCAAACAGTCCCCACTGACCCCTCTACATGGTGCAAACAGTCCCCACTGACCCCTCTACATGGTGCAAACAGTCCCCACTGACCCATCTACATGGTGCAAACAGTCCACAGTACCTGGTGATCCCTCTACAAGGTGCAAACAGTCCCCACTTATCCCTCTACAAGCTGCAAAAGGTGCAAACAGTCCCCTCTGATCCCTCTACATGGTGCAAACAGTCCAAACTGATCCCTCCACATTGTGCAAACAGTCCCCAGTCCTCACTGATCCCTCTCCAAGGTGCAAACAGTCCTCCCTGATCCCTGTACATGGTGTAAACAGTCCCTAGTCCCCACTGATCCCTCTACACAGTGCAAACAGTCCCCACTGATCCCTATACATGTTGTAAACAGTCCAAACTGATCTCTCCACATTGTGCAAACAGTCCCCAGTCCCCACTGATCCCTCTAAAAGATGCAAACAGTCCTCTCTGATCCCTGTACATGGTGTAAACAGTCCCTAGTCCCCACTGATCCCTGTACAAGGTGTAAACAGTCCCCTCTGATCCCTATACATGGTGCAAACAGTCCAAACTGATCTCTCCACATTGTGTAAACAGTCCCCTCTGATCCCTCTACAAGGTGCAAACAGTCCCCAGTCCCCACTGATCCCTCTACACAGTGCAAACAGTCCCCACTGATTCCTATACATGGTGAAAACAGTCCAAACTGATCTCTCCACATTGTGCAAACAGTCCCCAGTCCTCACTGATCCCTCTACATGGTGCAAACAGTCCCCAGTCCTCACTGTCCCCTCTACATGGTGCAAACAGTCCTTAATACACACCTATCCTTCTATAAGGTTTACATATTCCCCAGTCCTCATTGATCCCTCTACAGAGTGAAAAGGTTTCCCCAGTCCTCACTGGTCCCTCTACATAGAGTAAGTAGTCCTCCAGCAAGACTGATAGCTCTACATATGTTGTGTTGAGTTTTGATGTGAGCACCATAAGCTGGCCATGAAGTATACACCGTACGCTCCATTCATTGTCACCTGCTGGGACTGCTGTAGTCATTGTACCGGATAGTCTCCAGTGTTTACAAATGGTGAACTGTCTGTGGTCCTGTGAAGGCCAAGGACGGCACTGATAGGTAGTCCCCTTTGTCTGCTTTCAGAGATGAGAAGACAGCTTTGTGTCCTCTGTAAACACGGTGACATCACTTTTTGTCCCTTTTATGTCATTTATAAACAGCTGATGGAGGCTGGCCATCAGGTCTGTATGGAGATGGTGCGGTCCCTTTACACTCAGCACTATCGGGACTTCTGTATTTTCCTTCCTGACATTTGCAGTCGTCCAATATTCTCATCATATACAGTAAATGCCGTACACGAAGAATGCTTTCAGAAATAGAATGTTATTAGTTTACTTTTGTCAATTAACCAAATGGAAAGTAAATGAAGAGAAGAGAAATCCAAATCAAATCAAAATTTGGTGTGGCCACCCTTTGCCTTCTTCTAGGTAGACTTGCACACAGTTTTTGAAGGAACTCGGCAGGTAGGTGGTTCTCCATGATGTTGAAATCAGTGCTCTGTGTTGGCCAAACCATCACTTCCTGGACTCCTTGTTATTCCTTACACTGGAGGTAGCTCTTCATGACGTTGGCTGTATGTTTGTGGTTGTTGTCCTGCTTGCACGCAGTTTTTGAAGGAACTCGGCAGGTAGGTGGTTCTCAACATCTTGGAGAACTAAGCCCAGATCTTCTGTGGATGTCGGCTGCCTCCAAACCTTCTGTCTCTTCATGTCGTCCCAGACCGACTCCATGATGTTGAGATAAGGGCTCTGTGTTGGCCAAACCATCACTTCCTGGACTCCTTGTTATTCCTTACACTGGAGATAGCTCTTCATGACGTTGGCTGTATGTTTGTGGTTGTTGTCCTGCTGCAGAATAAATTTGTGGCCAATCACACGCCTCCCTGATGGTATGGAATGATGGATAAGTACCGTATCTGCCTGTATTTCTCAGCATTGAGGACACCATTGATCCTGACCAAATCTTTAACTCCATTTGCAGAAATGCATCCCCAAAATTTGGTGTGACCGCCCTTTGCCTTCTTCTAGGTAGACTTGCACACAGTTTTTGAAGGAACTCGGCAGGTAGGTGGTTCCCAACATCTTGGAGAACTAAGCACAGATCTTCTGTGGATGTTGGCTGCCTCCAAACCTTCTGTCTCTTGGTGTCATCCCAGGCCGACTCCATGATGTTGAGATCAGGGCTCTGTGTTGGCCAAACCATCACTTCCTGGACTCCTTGTTATTCCTTACACTGGAGATAGCTATTCATGACGTTGGCTGTATGTTTGTGGTTGTTGTCCTGCTGCAGAATAAATGTGTGGCCAATCACACGGCTCCCTGATGGTATGGAATGATGGATAAATATCTGCCTGTATTTCTCAGCATTGAGGACACCATTCATCCTCACCAAATATCCAACTCCATTTGCAGAAATGCAGCCCCAAACTTGCAAGGAACCTCCACCAAGCTTCACACTCATTTCTGTACTGCTCTCCAGTCCTTTGGTGAACAAACTGCCTCCTGCTATAGCCAAATATTTCAAATTTTGACTCATCAGTGCAGAGCACCTGCTGCCATTTTTCTGCACCCCAGTTCCTTTGTTTTTATTCAGAATTGAGTGGCTTAGCCTTGTTTCCATGTCCGAGGTATGGCTTTTTGCCCACAATTCTCCCATGAAGATCACTTCTGGCCAATCCTCTCTGGACAGTAGATGGGTGTACCTGGGTCCTACTGGTCTCTGTGCTGTTGGCACTGGTGGACATCTTCCAGTGTCGAAGGGAAGTAAGCATGATGTGTCTTTCTTCTGCTGCATTTAGTTTCCTTGGTCGACCACTGAGTCTATGGCCCTCAACATTGCCTGTCTTCTTCAATAGAGCTTGATGTATTGAATTGATGCTGGTTTAAAGGCAAAGGGTAGTCACACCAAATATTGATCTGATTTAGATGTTTCTCCTGTTCCCTCACTTTGCATTTTGTAAACTGATAAAAATAAACAACAAAAAATATATATTTTTGAAAGCATTTTTACTTTACAGCATTTCTTCACGGCTGCCTAAAACTTTTGCACAGTACTGTACATTGCATATGTCGGTGCTCTCTCTCTTCTGCTAACACTTCAATCCATACTGACCCCATTCCAACATTACATCCATGCAAAGAACATGGTGGGCTTTCACCTCAACATCTCTGGAAGCTCAGACATAAAACAAAGAAATAATTTCTTTCAGTTCTGCTTTCTTGTAAAGGAAATTCTCTTCCATTGGAAGCACTTTGGACGTACATGGATTTATATCCGCCATGTTCTGGTGGCCATATTGTGTGGAGTTTCTGTCGATTCTGCAAGACATTAAAACAATCCACATTTCTTTTCTTGTGACTCACACTATGATCTGCTTAGTTCTTTTTAAAAGGATTACACTGAGGGAGATTAAGTCCCAGTACTTAGTGGACTAAGAGGTTTGTTAGTGTAACCACGTATTAAAATTAGGGACAGAAGTCTTAAAGGAAAACTCTGGGATCATAATTGTGGTAGGGGAGACCTGAATCTGTATAATTAGGTGAGTTTCTATCTTCCCCAGGTAATTTCAGCTCTCCTTAGTGGTCAATTAACGTATGGACGTCAGAACATTAATTAAAAGTATAAACACCTATATATACACCAATCCCTGGACATAGAACCGGCGCAATCACATGACCAGGAATATAGAAGATAAGGGACTCCTAGTGGGAGCATTTAGGTATCATAACATTATCAACCGTTTTGGTTCTCTGCAGGTCACACAGCCATGGGGAGAGTAGATAGGACTGTGTGCTTCTTGGGTAGATGCAGCATGGTGCTACGATGGCAGTAAACACACAGAGGCTTGGAATGCAGGAAAGGATGTATTGTAGAACTTGTAAACAGTACAACAGCCTGGAGGGGAAGTTCACCCAACCGGGAACTTAAAACCAATGGAGTGGGAAGTCAGCAGTGAGTAGGCCTGAACCGAAGGCATCTCTTCCAAGGAGAGCGGAATGTGAGCTGGCCTGTCCAACCCAACATGGGAGATTTCTGTTGTTGCAGACGTAGTCCCTAAGCTTTCCCTACTCCTCCGGAACCCCACCCTGCCATTAGTGCTGTCCCAGACAGACGGGTATGGTTTCCCCACATCAGTCAATTCGCAAATGCCCGCCAAAACCTGGGGGCAGGGACATAAACAGACTATGTGTGACCCAAGATGGCCTCCAGGGTCACCTGGATCCAGCGTAGCCAACCATACAGGGGACTGAAGGAATCATAGAGAAACCCAGTTCACGTAAAATGGACATATAGCCAAACTTTATTGTTTTTTGAGTAGAAAAGGGCTAAAACACCTGGCTGTTTTTTTTAAAGCTGTGTGTTTCCTATCTGAAAGATTTCCCTTCACTTCCTGTCCTAAAGAGGAAATCTATACCAAGTTAGGAGAATTGCCCTCTTAAGACATTTTGTCACCGGAACAGGTGATCCTATTGTCACCAAAACGGTGACAATTCAAACATTTTGGATTTAATTTCACTTTCTGACTTGGTCTCCATGGTCATCAGGGTTGGCTTTGGCAATTAGAGTTCATATAGGGTGTTGGATGTTGTATATGGGGTTGGGTTTGATGTTTAGTGTTCTTGTTTTGGAGGGGTTAGGTGTCATGTTTAGTGTTCATGAAGGAGGGTTAGGTTTAGTGTTCATGTAGAGGGTTAGGTTTGGTGTTTAATGTACATACAGGGGGCTAGGTTTGGTTTCTAGTGTTCATGTAGGGGTGTTGGGTTTGTTGCTTAGTGTTCATGTAAGGGTGTTGGGTTTGTTGCTTAGTGTTCATGTCCAGGGTTGGGTTTGGCACTTAGTGTTCATGTCCAGGGTTCTGTTTGGTGTTTAGTGTTCATGTCCAGGGTTGGGTTTGGCACTTAGTGTTTATGTCCAGAGTTGGGTTTGGCACTTCATGTAGTGTTCATGTAGGGGTGTTGGGTTTGTTGCTTAGTGTTCATGTCCAGGGTTGGGTTTGGCACTTAGTGTTCATGTCCAGTGTTCTGTTTGGTGTTTAGTGTTCATACAGGGGGTTGGGTTTGGCAATTGGTGTTCATGTAGGAGGTTGGTTGTCGTGTTGAATGTTCATGTAGGGGGTTGGGTTGGATGTTTAGTGTTCTTATTTTTGAAGGGTTAGGTGTTGTGTTTAGTATTCTTGAAGGAGGGTTAGGTTTGGTGTTTAGTGTACATATATTGGGCTAGGTTTGGTTTTAGTGTTCTTGTAGGGCCGTTCGGTTTAGTGTTCAGTGTTCATGTAGGGGGGTTGGGGTTGGTTTTTAGTGTTCATGTCCCGGCTTGGGTTTTTGCACTTAGTGTTCATATATGGGGTTGGGTTTGGCAATTAGTGTTCATGTAGAGGATTGGGTTTGATGTATAGTGTTCATGTAGGGAGGTTAGGTGTTATATTTAGTGTTCATGGAAGGTGGTTAGGTTTAATGCTCATGTAGAGGGTTTGGTTTGGTGTTTAGTGTGCACATAGGGGGCTAGGTTTGGTTTTATTGTTCATGTAGAGGGGTTTAGCTTGGTGTTTAGCTTCCAAGTAGGGGTTTAATTTAGAATTTAATATTCATGGGTTGAAGGGGTGAAGGGTTAGGTTTGATGTTTGGTGTATACGTATGGGGGGGGGGGGTTGGATTTGGTGTTTAGTGTTCATCTAGAGGGGTAGGGATTGGTGTTTAGTGTCTATGTAGGGGGGGGTTAGATTTGGTGTTTATTGTACCTGTAGGGGGTTAGGTTTGGTCTTTAGTATTCCTATAGGAGTTAGGTTTGATGTTTCATGTTCATGTAAGGGTTGGGTTTGGTGTTTAATGTTCATCTATGGGGGTAAGGAATGGTGTTTAGTGTCCATGTAGGTGAGTTAGGTTTGGCCTTTAGTGTTCATGTAGGAGTTAGGTTTGATGTTTCTTGTTCATGTGGGGGTTGGGTTTGATGTTTAGTGTTCATGTAGGGGGTTGGGTTGGCAGGTAGTTTTCATGTAGGGGGCTGGATGTTGTGTTTAATATTCATGTAGGAACCATGGTTTGTTGTTTAGTTTTCAATTAGGGGGTTAGGTGTCGTGTTTAGTGTTCATGAAGGCCAGTTAGGTTTAAGGGTTGATGTAGAGGGTTAGGTTTGGTGTTTAGTGTACAAATAGGGGGTTAGATTTGGAATTGGTGTCCATATAGGGGGTTAAGCTTGGTTTTCAGTGTTCATGTAGGGCAGGGGTCTCCAGACTTTCTACACAAAGGGCCAGTTTACTATCCTTCAGACTTTAGAGGGCTGTGGCCAGTGGGAGTATAAAATGTCCTGAGAAGAACAGTGCCCCATCGTTGGTGTCAGTAAGAAGAATAATACCCCATTATTGGTGTCAGTGAGAAGAATAATACCCCATTATTGGTGTCAGTGAGAAGAATAATACCCCATTATTGGTGTCAGTGGGAGGAATAGTTTTCCATCTCTGGTGTCAGTAGGAGTATTAGTGCCTCACTGTTGGTGTCAGTGGCAGGAATTATTCCCCATTGTTAATTTTAGTGGGAGGAATAGTGCCCCAAGGCCAGATAAAGTCAAGCAAAAGGCCACAGTTTGGCGACCACTACTTTACTATCTGCCATACAAGCACAGACACAGGTCATGGCTTGTAGTATTGAGATCTCGCATCTTGTGTAATAACTAGTTGGTGAAGGTAGGGTAGCTTGTTGTCACCACATACCTGTAGATATGTTACCCATGTCTGAGTTTCCATTAATAAGTCTGTACATAAGCAGGTTGCGTGTTGATGGGTCTCCTGCTGGAAATGCGCTGCATCTCATTAGCATGTTTAGCATTCCATGAACGGCCACGTATAGAAGAGCTGACACCTTCCCATGCCCAGGCACACAATAGAAGCCTCTCTTCATACAGGATTCTGCATTTTCTAAATACCTCTGATATTACTTCAGGGAGAGCCTGTGTGTGACCTATATTACAATTGCTGAAGGAAATGAGAGCCGCTGAATGATTATGAAGGAACAAGAAATGTTTTACACAACACACAGCCAGATCTTGTACTCTATATGAATAACAACCTCCATAAAGATAGATATTTCCTATCCTATTTTCTAGATAAATGTATTTCCTCATAGCTTGCTCTTGATTTTGTCCCTGTCCTGGAAATAACTGAATCCTAATGATTTAGTCCTTCACGTTGGTGCCAGACATTGAAGGCTCTGCGACGACTGATGGGAACCTTGCGGGAAGCTGGGCCATAAGACTGTAGGTAGGTTAGAGTTGGGCCCACTATATGGCCCACTTAAGAGTGTGTCTCTTTTAAATCCTTCCACCCTGGCAGGATCCCATAAATATGGTGGGAGCAGTCTAGTTAGGAGAAGAGCCCTGGCCATCTGAAGGGTTGCCACTAGGAGAATGGTCTCCTAAAGGACTGTGCTTTTTTTTGGGTTCTCCCCTAGACGGGTCTCCCCTTAGCTGGTCTTGACTGCACATCACCTGCCTGGTTTGTTGTACTTTTGAGTTAAAACTTCAGTAAAGAAGAAGTTATCTACATGTAGCCTCTGTGTGAAGTTCTTCAGGTAATTCAGTAGATGTACTGAGAGAACAAGAGTTTTCGGGGGTGCTACCTGGTTGTCGAGCCCTGGGAGAAATGGGCCAGTGTCTGGTTACCCATAGGAGTGAAGGGATACAGCTGCACAACCCGGAGGAAGGGCAGAGGATACGGTCACTGGCCCCCCTCTAGAGGAAGAGAATGAGAGGCAAGGTCTGAATGCCCAGAAGGTCAGTAATTATTGGGTGTGCTCAGGCTACCCCCTATGGCCATGCAACAGGCAGACCGTCACCTGCCAACAAAAAAACACAAGGTGTAGGTGACACTGACCAGTATAGAGGAAATATGATATGATACCAGCACAGGGGCGAACTGACAACTCATGGGGCCCCCGGGCAATAGGGGATCATAGGACCCCTGTGTCCTTGCCCAAACTCAAAAAAGCCTATGAAAAAGGTACCAGGGGCACCTCATGGGGCCCCCTACTGACCCCGGGCCCTCGGGCAGTGCCTGAGCTTCCAAATGGTCAGTCCGCCCCTGTACCAGCATGGTTTTTGTCATTCTTGTTAAGAGCTCTGCCTTGTTAAATGTTCTCATCCCATTGTTCCTGAGGCTGCATTTCGTCTTTGTTGGCCTCAGCTTTTGAATCTTTAATATGAGGTTGTGTTTGGGAGCCAGTGGGTTGTCTAATGGTACATTTCATCTAGTTCCAGGTACTGGTGTCCATTTGGTGATACTTGATAAACCACAAAGTACAGGCAGTGCTCAGCAGCTCCTTAGAGTCTCACGTACTAAGAGGAATGGGAACGTCATCTAGATGTGATAGGTGCTGAGGAACCCTCCCTTCTGTTACTCACATCTACTCCAGAATGTGTTGGTGGTTCTTTCCCCTGGAGAAATATGCTTTAAGATATAAATTTATATACAAGCAGACTACAGCAAGACGGGCCATTGACAGAGCGCTGTCACTGCCTGCCAAGCTGCCATGTTGTGTTGAAAGCTGTGTTCAGGGCTTTGCCAGTTAGAGGAATCTTGCTGTCTGGGTGGAAGACACCATCTCTGATCTGATGCCCAAACTATAAAATGCAAATTGCTACAAGATGAATGTGAGCTACTGTAAAGATACCATGCCATACCCTTCTCTACACCGTCCATGTAACCTGATTATACATACCATGGGTCCACATTCTGTCTATATACCCCATGTCTCTACAACGTGACTGGTTCACAGAGTAGTAGTTCAATGATCCATAATCTGAATGGTCAGGGGTTGTCAGTGGTGTACCCCAAGGTTCAGTGTTGGGATCCTTACTTTTTAATATATTTATAAACGATTTAGGGTCTGGGATTAAAAGTACTATTTCATTGTTTGCAGATGACACCAAGCTGTGCAGTGGAGTAACGTCCTTACAGGATGTCTTCAACTTACAAGCCGACCTCAACGTACTGTTTAATTGGGCAACTGTGTGACAGATGAGGGTTAATGTTGATAAATGTAAGGTTCTGCACTAGGGGGCTAAGAATATGCATGCATCATACATACTAGGGAGGGTACAACTGGGGGGTCAATGGTGGAGAAGGATCTGGGGGGTTCAATGGTGGAGAAGGATCTGGGGGGTTCAATGGTGGAGAAGGATCTGGGGGGTCAGTGGTGGACAAAGATCTGGGGGGTTCAATGGTGGAGAAGGATCTGGGGGGTTCAATGGTGGAGAAGGATCTGGGGGGTTCAATAGTGGAGAAGGATCTGGGGGGTTCAATGGTGGAGAAGGATCTGGGGGGTTCAATGGTGGAGAAGGATCTGGGACTTTTGGTAGATCATAAGCTTAATAATGGCAATAAAGCTGCAAGTTCTAAAGCGTGCAAAATCCTCCCTTGTATTGGGAGAGACTCCAGAGAGAGAGATATCATTCCCCCCCCTCCCCATTACAAATCATTAGTAATACCTCATCTGGAATATGCAGTTCAGTTTTGGGCTCCAATTCACAAAAAGAACATTGGGGAACTGGAGAAAGTACAGAGAAGGGCAACCAAACTGATAAGAGGCATGGAGGAGATCAGCTATGAGGAAGGATTAGAGGAACTGAATGTATTCTCTCTTGAGAAGAGGAGATGAAGGGGGGATATGATCTCCATGTATAATACATAAGGGGGGATATGATCAGCATGTATATTACATAAGGGGGGATATGATCTCCATGTATAATACATAAGGGGGGATATGATCTCCATGTATAATACATAAGGGGGGATATGATCACCATGTATAATACATAAGGGGGGATATGATCACCATGTATAATACATAAGGGGGGATATGATCTCCATGTATAATACATAAGGGGGATATGATCTCCATGTATAATACATAAGGGGGGATATGATCTCCATGTATAATACATAAGGGGGGGATATGATCTCCATGTATAATACATAAGGGGGGATATGATCTCCATGTATAATACATAAGGGGGGATATGATCTCCATGTATAATACATAAGGGGGATATGATCTCCATGTATAATACATAAGGGGGGATATGATCTCCATGTATAATACATAAGGGGGGATATGATCTCCATGTATAATACATAAGGGGGATATGATCTCCATGTATAATACATAAGGGGGATATGATCTCCATGTATAATACATAAGGGGGATATGAGCTCCATGTATAATACATAAGGGGGATATGATCACCATGTATAATACATAAGGGGGATATGATCTCCATGTATAATACATAAGGGGGGATATGATCTCCATGTATAATACATAAGGGGGGGATATGATCTCCATGTATAATACATAAGGGGGATATGATCTCCATGTATAATACATAAGGGGGATATGATCTCCATGTATAATACATAAGGGGGGGGGGAATATGATCTCCATGTATAATACATAAGAGGGGGATATGATCACCATGTATAATACATAAGGGGGGGATATGATCTCCATGTATAATACATAAGGGGGGATATGATCTCCATGTATAATACATAAGGAGGGATATGATCTCCATGTATAATACATAAGGGGGGATATGATCAGCATGTATATTACATAAGGGGGGATATGATCTCCATGTATAATACATAAGGGGGGATATGATCTCCATGTATAATACATAAGGGGGGATATGATCACCATGTATAATACATAAGGGGGGATATGATCACCATGTATAATACATAAGGGGGGATATGATCTCCATGTATAATACATAAGGGGGATATGATCTCCATGTATAATACATAAGGGGGGATATGATCTCCATGTATAATACATAAGGGGGGGATATGATCTCCATGTATAATACATAAGGGGGGATATGATCTCCATGTATAATACATAAGGGGGGATATGATCTCCATGTATAATACATAAGGGGGATATGATCTCCATGTATAATACATAAGGGGGGATATGATCTCCATGTATAATACATAAGGGGGGATATGATCTCCATGTATAATACATAAGGGGGATATGATCTCCATGTATAATACATAAGGGGGATATGATCTCCATGTATAATACATAAGGGGGATATGAGCTCCATGTATAATACATAAGGGGGATATGATCACCATGTATAATACATAAGGGGGATATGATCTCCATGTATAATACATAAGGGGGGATATGATCTCCATGTATAATACATAAGGGGGGGATATGATCTCCATGTATAATACATAAGGGGGATATGATCTCCATGTATAATACATAAGGGGGATATGATCTCCATGTATAATACATAAGGGGGGGGGGGAATATGATCTCCATGTATAATACATAAGAGGGGGATATGATCACCATGTATAATACATAAGGGGGGGATATGATCTCCATGTATAATACATAAGGGGGGATATGATCTCCATGTATAATACATAAGGAGGGATATGATCTCCATGTATAATACATAAGGGGGGATATGATCACCATGTATAATACATAAGGGGGGGATATGATCACCATGTCTAATACATAAGGGGGGATATGATCTCCATGTATAATACATAAGGGGGGATATGATCTCCATGTATAATACATAAGGGGGGATATGATCTCCATGTATAATACATAAGGGGGGATATGATCTCCATGTATAATACATAAGGGGGGGATATGATCACCATGTATAATACATAAGGGGGGGATATGATCTCCATGTATAATACATAAGGGGGATATGATCACCATGTATAATACATAAGGGGGATATGATCTCCATGTATAATACATAAGGGGGGATATGATCTCCATGTATAATATATAAGGGGGGATATGATCTCCATGTATAATACATAAGGGGGGGGGAATGATCACCATGTATAATACATAAGGGGGGGATATGATCTCCATGTATAATATATAAGGGTATAAGGGGGGATATGATCTCCATGTATAATACATAAGGGGGGGGAATGATCACCATGTATAATACATAGGGGGGGGGGATATGATCTCTATGTATAATACATAAGGGGGGATATGATCTCCATGTATAATACATAAGGGGGGGATATGATCTCCATGTATAATACATAAGGGGGGATATGATCTCCATGTATAATACATAAGGGGGGATATGATCTCCATGTATAATACATAAGGGGGATATGATCTCCATGTATAATACAAAAGGGGGGGGGATATAATCTCCATGTATAATACATAAGGGGGGATATGATCTCCATGTATAATACATAAGGGGGGATATGATCTCCATGTATAATACATAAGGGGGGGATATGATCTCCATGTATAATACATAAGGGGGGATATGATCACCATGTATAATACATAAGGGGGGATATGATCTCCATGTATAATACATAAGGGGGGATATGATCTCCATGTATAATACATAAGGGGGGATATGATCTCCATGTATAATACATAAGGGGGGATATGATCACCATGTATAATACATAAGGGGGGATATGATCTCCATGTATAATACATAAGGGGGGATATGATCTCCATGTATAATACATAAGGGGGTGATATGATCTCCACGTATAATACATAAGGGGGGGATATGATCTCCACATATAATACATAAGGGGGGATATGATCTCCATGTATAATACATAAGGGGGATATGATCTCCATGTATAAATACATAAGGGGGGGGGGTATGATCACCATGTATAATACATAAGGGGGGATATGATCTCCATGTATAATACATAAGGGGGGGATAAGATCTCCATGTATAATACATAAGGGGGGATATGATCTCCATGTATAATACATAAGGGGGGGATATGATCTCCACGTATAATACATAAGGGGGGGATATGATCTCCACATATAATACATAAGGGGGGATATGATCTCCATGTATAATACATAAGGGGGATATGATCTCCATGTATAAATACATAAGGGGGGGGTATGATCACCATGTATAATACATAAGGGGGGGATATGATCTCCATGTATAATACATAAGGGGGGATATGATCTCCATGTATAATTTATAAGGTGGGATATGATCTCCATGTATAATACATAAGGGGGGATGTGATCTCCATGTATAATACATAAGGGGGATGTGATCTCCATGTATAATACATAAGGGGGGGATATGATCACCATGTATAATACATAAGGGGGGATATGATCTCCATGTATAATACATAAGGGGGGATATGATCTCCATGTATAATTTATAAGGTGGGATATGATCTCCATGTATAATACATAAGGGGGGATATGATCTCCATGTATAATACATAAGGGGGGATGTGATCTCCATGTATAATACATAAGGGGGGATGTGATCTCCATGTATAATACATAAGAGGGGATGTGATCTCCATGTATAATACATAAGGGGGGGATATGATCACCATGTATAATACATAAGGGGGGATATGATCTCCATGTATAATACATAAGGGGGGATATGATCTCCATGTATAATTTATAAGGTGGGATATGATCTCCATGTATGATACATAAGGGGGGATATGATCTCCATGTATAATACATAAGAGGGGATATGATCTCCATGTATAATACATAAGGGGGATATGATCTCCATGTATAATACATAAGGGGGGGGGGATATGATCTCCATGTATAATACATAAGAGGGGGATATGATCACCATGTATAATACATAAGGGGGGATATGATCTCCATGTATAATACATAAGGGGGATATGATCTCCATGTATAATACATAAGGAGGGATATGATCTCCATGTATAATACATAAGGGGGGGATATGATCTCCATGTATAATACATAAGGGGGGATATGATCTCCATGTATAATACATAAGGGGGGATATGATCTCCATGTATAATACATAAGGGGGGATATGATCTCCATGTATAATACATAAGGGGGGGGGATATGATCTCCATGTATAATACATAAGGGGGGATATGATCACCATGTATAATACATAAGGGGGATATGATCTCCATGTATAATACATAAGGGGGGATATGATCTCCATGTATAATACATAAGGGGGGGATATGATCTCCACGTATAATACATAAGGGGGGGATATGATCTCCACGTATAATACATAAGGGGGGATATGATCTCCATGTATAATACATAAGGGGGATATGATCTCCATGTATAAATACATAGGGGGGGGGGGGGTATGATCACCATGTATAATACATAAGGGGGGATATGATCTCCATGTATAATACATAAGGGGGGGATATGATCTCCATGTATAATACATAAGGGGGGATATGATCACCATGTATAATACATAAGGGGGGGATATGATCTCCATGTATAATACATAAGGGGGGATATGATCTCCATGTATAATACATAAGAGGGGATATGATCTCCATGTATAATACATAAGGGGGGATATGATCTCCATGTATAATACATAAGGGGGGGATATGATCTCCATGTATAATACATGAGGGGGGATATGATCTCCATGTATAATTTATGAGGTGGGATATGATCTCCATGTATAATACATAAGGGGGGATGTGATCTCCATGTATAATACATAAGAGGGGATATGATCTCCATGTATAATACATAAGGGGGATATGATCTCCATGTATAATACATAAGGGGGGGGGGATATGATCTCCATGTATAATACATAAGAGGGGGATATGATCACCATGTATAATACATAAGGGGGGGATATGATCTCCATGTATAATACATAAGGGGGATATGATCTCCATGTATAATACATAAGGAGGGATATGATCTCCATGTATAATACATAAGGGGGGGATATGATCTCCATGTATAATACATAAGGGGGGGAATATGATCTCCATGTATAATACATAAGAGGGGATATGATCTCCATGTATAATACATAAGGGGGGATATGATCTCCATGTATAATACATAAGGGGGGATATGATCTCCATGTATAATACATAAGGAGGGATATGATCTCCATGTATAATACATAAGGAGGGATATGATCTCCATGTATAATACATAAGGGGGGATATGATCACCATGTATAATACATAAGGGGGGATATGATCACCATGTATAATACATAAGGGGGGGGGGATATGATCACCATGTATAATACATAAGGGGGGATATGATCTCCATGTATAATACATAAGGGGGGATATGATCTCCATGTATAATACATAAGGGGGGATATGATCTCCATGTATAATACATAAGGGGGGATATGATCACCATGTATAATACATAAGGGGGGGGGGGGATATGATCTCCATGTATAATACATAAGGGGGGATATGATCTCCATGTATAATACATAAGGGGGGATATGATCACCATGTATAATACATAAGGGGGGGGGGGGGGATATGATCACCATGTATAATACATAAGGGGGATATGATCTCCATGTATAATACATAAGGGGGGATATGATCTCCATGTATAATACATAAGGGGGGATATGATCTCCATGTATAATACATAAGGGGGGATATGATCTCCATGTATAATACATAAGGGGGGATATGATCTCCATGTATAATACATAAGGGGGGATATGATCTCCATGTATAATACATAAGGGGGATATGATCTCCATGTATAATACATAAGGGGGGATATGATCTCCATGTATAATACATAAGGGGGGATATGATCTCCATGTATAATACATAAGGGGGGATATGATCTCCATGTATAATACATAAGGGGGATATGATCTCCATGTATAATTTATAAGGTGGGATATGATCTCCATGTATAATACATAAGGGGGGATGTGATCTCCATGTATAATATATAAGGAGGGATATGATCTCCATGTATAATACATAAGGGGGGATATGATCACCATGTATAATACATAAGGGGGGGGGGATATGATCACCATGTATAATACATAAGGGGGGATATGATCTCCATGTATAATACATAAGGGGGGATATGATCTCCATGTATAATACATAAGGGGGGATATGATCTCCATGTATAATACATAAGGGGGGATATGATCACCATGTATAATACATAAGGGGGGATATGATCTCCATGTATAATACATAAGGGGGGGATATGATCACCATGTATAATACATAAGGGGGGGATATGATCTCCATGTATAATACATAAGGGGGATATGATCTCCATGTATAATACATAAGGGGGGATATGATCTCCATGTATAATACATAAGGGGGGATATGATCTCCATGTATAATACATAAGGGGGGATATGATCTCCATGTATAATACATAAGGGGGATATGATCTCCATGTATAATTTATAAGGTGGGATATGATCTCCATGTATAATACATAAGGGGGGATGTGATCTCCATGTATAATACATAAGGGGGGATGTGATCTCCATGTATAATACATAAGAGGGGATATGATCTCCATGTATAATACATAAGGGGGGATATGATCACCATGTATAATACATAAGGGGGGGATATGATCTCCATGTATAATACATAAGGGGGATATGATCTCCATGTATAATACATAAGGAGGGATATGATCTCCATGTATAATACATAAGGGGGGGATATGATCTCCATGTATAATACATAAAGGGGGATATGATCTCTATGTATAATACATAAGGGGGATATGATCTCCATGTATAATACATAAGGGGGGATATGATCTCCATGTATAATACATAAGGGGGGATATGATCTCCATGTATAATACATAAGGAGGGATATGATCTCCATGTATAATACATAAGGGGGGATATGATCTCCATGTATAATACATAAGGAGGGATATGATCTCCATGTATAATACATAAGGGGGGATATGATCTCCATGTATAATACATAAGGGGGGATATGATCTCCATGTATAATACATAAGGAGGGATATGATCTCCATGTATAATACATAAGGGGGGATATGATCACCATGTATAATACATAAGGGGGGATATGATCTCCATGTATAATACATAAGGGGGGATATGATCTCCATGTATAATACATAAGGGGGGATATGATCTCCATGTATAATACATAAGGGGGGATATGATCACCATGTATAATACATAAGGGGGGATATGATCTCCATGTATAATACATAAGGGGGGGATATGATCACCATGTATAATACATAAGGGGGGGATATGATCTCCATGTATAATACATAAGGGGGATATGATCTCCATGTATAATACATAAGGGGGGATATGATCTCCATGTATAATACATAAGGGGGGATATGATCTCCATGTATAATACATAAGGGGGGATATGATCTCCATGTATAATTTATAAGGTGGGATATGATCTCCATGTATAATACATAAGGGGGGATGTGATCTCCATGTATAATACATAAGAGGGGATATGATCTCCATGTATAATACATAAGGGGGGATATGATCTCCATGTATAATACATAAGGGGGGATATGATCACCATGTATAATACATAAGGGGGGGGGGATATGATCTCCATGTATAATACATAAGGGGGGGATATGATCTCCATGTATAATACATAAGGGGGGGATATGATCTCCATGTATAATACATAAGGGGGATATGATCTCCATGTATAATACATAAGGGGGGATATGATCTCCATGTATAATACATAAGGGGGGATATGATCTCCATGTATAATACATAAGGGGGGGATATGATCTCCATGTATAATACATAAGGGGGGATATGATCTCCATGTATAAATACATCAGTGGTTCATATAGTGAACTTGGTGTAATCATTCACCCTGCAGTCATCACAGAGGACAAGGGGGCGCTCTTTATGTTTGGAGGAAAATAAATTTAATCTCCAAATACAGAAAGGCTTCTTCACAGTGAGAGCTGTAAAAATGTATAATAGACTCCTTCATGAGTTGGTTCTGGCCAGCTCAGTAGATTGTTTTGATAAAGGCCTGGATTCGTTCCTAAATGTACATAACATAACTGGATCTTAATATTTATAGGTAAAGTGGATCCAGGGAATAGCCTCTTGGGGGAGCAAATTGGATCATGCTATATTGGAGTTTTTTGCCTTCCTCTGGATCAACTGTGGGTATAGGATTGTTCATATAGGATTGTATAAATTTGTTTTTACCTTTTATTGGTTGAACTGGATGGACTTAAGTCTTTTTTCAGCCAGACTAACTATGTAACTATGTGTCCACATACCCTGTCCATACTGAATGGCAATACACACCTTATCCATATGCCATACCTATATACCCCATTATGTCTCTACACCATGGCTAAGCACACCATGACCCTGTACCCTCTCTATACACACCCTGTCCATACACCCTGTCTATAAAAACCCTGTTTGGTCACCCTATCTATCCACCCTGTCACTACCCCATGTCAATATACCCTATTATTACACCATGTCTAAACACCCTGTCTATATACCCTGTCCATACTCCATGTCAATATACCTTGTCAATGCACCCTGTGTGTATACCCTGTCCATACTCCATGTCAATATACCTTGTCAATGCACCCTGTCTATATACCCTGTCCATACTCCATGTCAATATACCTTGTCAATGCACCCTGTCTATATACCCTGTCCATACTCCATGTCAATATACCTTGTCAATGCACCCTGTCTATATACCCTGTCCATACTCCATGTCAATATACCTTGTCAATGCACCCTGTCTGTATACCCTGTCCATACTCCATGTCAATATACCTTGTCAATGCACCCTGTCTGTATACCCTGTCCATACTCCATGTCAATATACCTTGTCAATGCACCCTGTCTGTATTCCCTGTCAACACCACAATATACAGGTGTTGGACAAAATTATGGAAGCACCAGGTAAAAGAAGGAAATCGTTACCTAATATGGTGTTGGACAGCCTTTGGCACCCAAGACTGCCTGAATTCTCCTGGGAATTGACAAATCTAAGTCTTGGATGGTGGATAATGGACTCTTATACCACTCTTCATGCAAAAATCGTTTCATTTCTCGCAGAGATGCCGGAGGTGGAAAAGGAGCCTGAATCTTGCTCTCCAAAATTGACCATAGTGGCTCTATGATATTGAGATCCGGCGACTGCGGCGCCCAGAAAAGGTGCGAGACTTCATCTGCCTGCTTGCCAAACCAAGATTTGACAACACCAGCTGTGTGAATCAGAACATTATTGTCTTGATAAATGGAGCTGCCTTTGGGGAACAATGCTTGCAGCATGGAGTACACATGGTCGGGCAAAATTTGTACAAAGTCGCTTGCAGTGACTCTACCTTTCAAGGTGATGATGAGGCCTGCAGAATATGAAGATATGGCCGCCCAAACCATGATTGTGCCACCACCATACTTTACCGTTGGCACAAGAAAGTCCTGCTCATAAGCTTGAGATGGTGTTCACCACACGTAACCACATCCGGTGGTTGGGAACAGTGTGAAGCTCGACCATAATACAGTCTTGATTGGTAGTTGACGATTTATGGGTATTGCACCACTCTCTCCTCTTCTGAGCATTAATATCGGTCACTAATGGTTTGGGAATTGAGCTCGCCTGTGAATGTTCTGCTTATGGAGTTCCCTCCGTACCATTTTTGTGGACATGCGCTTTGGAAGACTGAGATTGAGCTCTGCATTCAGTTCAATTGTTTTCTTAGTCAAGGTCACAATCCTGCGTAAATTCCTTTCGTCTCTTTTGGTCAGTTGACCATTTCGACCGCACTTATGCTTATCAGGCAATGCTTTCCCGGAAACTGTACATTCTGCTGTAACGTTTGATACTGTACTTTGCGACACGGCAAATAAATTGGTAACTTCAGTCACAGAGGCACCAACTAAGCGACACCAACAATTTGCCCTCTTTGAAGCTCTGACATGACTCCGTATTACTAGCAGCGCATGCAGCGATTGAGGAAAGCGAGGCTTCCCATCTGTTAGCTAGGTGTCTCATCATACAGCGCAAGCAAAGCAATGTTACATCATTTCCGCTTTCAACGTGAAGAATGTTGTCACTTTCACACCTGCAAATCATGTAGTGTTTCCATATTTTTGTGCCCAACCCCTGTACCTTATTAATACTTCATCTCTATACACTCTGTCTATATACCCTGTCCTTACCCCATGTTAATACACCATGGCTATACTCCATGTTTGGATCATGTTTGGCATTGAAAATTATGGTTGAGTATCTTCAGGGAATTTTCAAATTTCACACCTCTGCTCTAGTTGGTCTGCGCATGTAATATTCCGTGGGGATGCCCAGCATTCCTAACATTGTAAGCATGCCAGACACTTTCAGATAAGACTGGTGTCCTGAGCCACGCCACATCTTACAAAAGGCACCCAGAATATTTTAGAAATAATATGAACAAATAAAATGATGTTTGTTTAAGTGGTTATGCTTCTTAATCATGCATAATAGGTCAGATAGGTAATTAGTTCCTCAAGGGTCATGCATTTCCTGAGTGTATATTCAGAAGATGCCAATGGAAGCAGTTGAATATGTAGCGCTACCCCCATAGGAGTTGCTGAGTGTTGGGTCCCCGTATAGTCCGGCACAGCCAGGCAACACGCATTTTATTCAGACCTTGCACACTGGAGATAGTGAACTTGGGCTTTCTTTTTTTTTGTTTTATTAAGGGGTATTGCACTTGGATAGCGTTGAGGGGTGTATGGGATGCCCAAGGAAACTGCAACTTGAGGACAAGGTAACTAATTCCACAGACAAAGATTCTCTTCTTGGGGAGGTCTTCAGCACTCCTAGTGTACGACCTCAGACCCCAGATGAAATCTCTTCACCCAGCTGTCCAAGGGAATCCCTGGGTAAGGGGGCTCAGAAACTGCCACTTTAAGTCAACAGTCCCAGATGGGGGCTAGTCAGGTTTCCCACCAGAATGCTCTGTCTTCTCTCAAGGGATGGTTGAGGCTGAGATATTTTCTCCTGGGCTCCCTCCCAGGCTCCACACTCTAGCCTTCACTCCATCTTCCACCCGACTCTACTCCCCTGCTGATCAGGCTCTCTCATATTTAAGGGCTGTCCTGGTCCCATGCTAAACCTCCTGCTTGGAGATTGGCCAGAGGTCCTTGAATATGCTGATCAGCCCCTCCTCAACTCCACCCACTGCCTTCCAGAAATGTCTCAAGTTTCCAGAGCAGGGGAGGTATCAGGGAACTGATCTTCAGATCCCTCAGCCCTGACCTGTCTGACTCGACAAAGACTGACTCTTCCCAGGCTGCTACTCAGCTTCTGACTGAATTCTACCATGGCTCATGGTAGAATGGAGACATAATGACAAGTGTCACCCGTGAATGCAATGTGTTACATATGCAGGACTGCATGTGGAAGGAAGAAGCTGCCTAAGCTGAACATACTGAAGTCTATGGGTAATAGACTCAAGTTAGAAGCACAGATTCCACTTTCATTGGCATAAGAATATAAAACTTACATTCAACCACAAGGGCAGATGTATGGAAGTTAAAGCAAATCTTTTGCTCAACTAAGCCATACTTTGTTGAAGTCCTACACAAAGTCCCTTGTCTCAGGCATGCTTCTCTCTAGGAATGGAAGTAGTCCATGAAGCTTGCTCATTAGTGAACCTGTAAGGGCAAAACCATAACTTGGTCCAAAGGATTGAGACTCCATCCCACCCAAATCTTTTAGGGATCCAGTTAGCTGCATTTTTCTTCATACCACACTGCACATGTATGCTGTGAAAAACTGTTTTCTATGTGCCCGGTTCACACCATACATGTGTAGTACTATGCAGCAAAATGAAGTTCATTGGACTTGTTGTTAACAAGCTCTTCAGGATTCCCATGATTTATTTACCTTATGATCTTGGAGGCTTCCTCTTAAAAATAATATTTAAGAGGTCTTGGAACTACATACACTTATCCAGAAACCACAAATGGCTTTACAGGCACCACGTTTCAAGGCCCATTTACAGTATATGGTTCATCCTGAAGAGAATGGACAGCAAGGCTCAAACACAGCACCATGAGATGGTAAAAGTAGAGCTGTGGAAACTGCACTAAATGCCGGCACTTTACCTCTTGCACCTATTCTATACAAATACGTACCTGTTACCTGTTTTTTTTTACTGTAGGTAGCGCTCCGGAGCAGCAGTGCAGCTGGAGAAGTCAGAGAAACTTGGTTTCTCTATGATTCCCTTGGGATCCCTGGAACAGCAACATCCAGGTGACCCAAGTGGCCATCTTGGGTTTGACTGGCCTGGCTGAATTCCACCCACCTTGGCAGGCAGCGTCTTCAGTTCGGACCTAATTACCGCTGACTCTCCACTCTACTGACTGTAGTCCCCAGTCGGGTGAGCTCCCCGCTGTCCTGTGGAGCTATTTTCAAGCTCTTCAATACATCGATTACTGTATTCCAGGCCTCTGTGTGTTTGCAGCCACCACACCATGCTACACCTACCCAATTCCGCGTATTGGTCCCCCTACAGCAGGAAACATTATTTTTCACTAACGGTCCTGGGGAAGTTTGGCAGCCTGAATCTTTCTTCCCAGCTTGAGTCCACCATAGCTTGGAGTCTTCATTGGTTTCATCCAGCAAGACTCCCTCCCCTGTGTTATTCAGGAAGAACTTCCCCTGCGTTATTCAGGAACAACTTTTTTCCACCATAGCTTGGAGTCTTCATTGGTTTCATCCAGCAAGACTCCCTCCCCTGCGTTATTCAGGAAGAACTTTTCTCTGACCATGTGGGAATTTGTGCAAAAGATCGCTATCATGATTGCTGACTCAGAACACAGGGGCCGCAAGCGTATATCCTCTCTTCAGAGTCTCTGATATGCCCGCAGCTGCTTTTGCACTTACAGCTCAGGATGACAAGTAGTCTAATCTATCCCTTTTGGATCATCTGGTTCTTGAGGAAGTTCAGTCTGCTGACAGAACTCCTAGGCTGAAGGATACCGTTTTAGCCCTTATTGACACAGAGCCTACATCTTTAGAACTCTAGTACGACTCCCTTCAAATTCCCCAAATCATCAAAACCCTCCCAACGCATTCATTATTACAACTGGTTTTGTATGGTGACTGGTACCCTCCTGACAAATCATTTTCTCCTCCCAACTGTATTGCCCAACAATATCCTATATTGAGGTGTTTCTCAAGAAATGGCCCTTCCCTGCGGTGGAACCAGCCGTTCCTTGCCTTACCAAAACCCTGATTGTCCTTGTTGAGGGCATTCCAGTGTTTAAAGATCCAACTGATATAAAATTGGAAATCCTTTCCCAATCCCCCTTTTCCCTGACAGGCCCTGCTACCTGCTATTGCTGTCATGACCATTTGCCAGACCTTGGGGGTCTGGACCAGGTATATGTCCGAGTCTCCTGACACAATCTTATCAGATCCTTTGGTTACGCAGTTAGAACTTATTCCTGTTCCTTACACTACTGTGTTGATTGGCTCGTAGTCATATTCAGAATAATTGTCTTCTCTGTACGTATGCGGAGACTCTTTGGCTTATATGCCGGCCTGCTGAACAACAATGTAGGAAAAGGCTTACTGCATATATCCTATGAAGGAGAATGCCTTTTTTGGTGCTTCCATGGACAATATTATTAAAGATGTCACTGGGGAAAACCAAAACCTTCCAAACCTGTAGACAAATCCTTACAATGAGGGGACACTCCTGCTTACCAAAGTGAAGAGATGTCCATTTGCCTTCTGTACCCTATCGGATGCATGGGAGAGGGACATGATGTCCATGGGCTACAAGCTAGAATTTAGAATCTACCCCTGCCATAATTTATGCTTTCCCATCTGCCAATGTCCCTACAATGAATAACATACCTTCACACTGTCCTGAGATAAATCACCTCCTAAGTAGTCATTGCTCCTGTTCCAAGGCAAGAAAGGGTTCAAGGTTTCTACTCCATGTTGTACACTGTCCCCAAAGCAAGAGGGGGCATTTGCCCCATTTTGGACTAAAGCGCTCAACGCTTTCTTTAATGGAAAAAAATTCTGTATAGAACCTACTCATTAATTTCCTCCTTCTGGGAGACTTTATGGCCTCAGAAAGGACTTTTAGGGGAACCCCACCCTCAACAAATGGGGAGAAGGCATGGGGTCCCCCCTAAATTCCTACAAGACCCTTGATCTAAGCACAGGCCTGGCAGGGCAGCAAAGCGGGGGACGATTGAGCACCTCCCCCCCGTGGCTTACCAGAACATGTGCCCTCGGCATTAGGACATGTCCCCATGCTGACAGGGACAAGGGCCTCTTCCCCACAACCCTGGCTGGTAGTTGTGGGGGTCTGCGGGAAGGGGGGCCCCCTGAATAAGGGGGTACCCTGGTGCTGCCCACCTTCTTGTGAAAGAGTAAGGGGAAATTGTACCCCTACCTCAAAATTCCTTTAATTGAACCATTGTCACAGCGCTGCTGACTTGCCGAAAAAAAAAAAAACACCGCCACCCGCCGACACACCCGGCAAGCACTCGCTGCAATCTGACATTTACTGGTCAGATGTAAACAATTGGGCGGAGCTAGCGTTGACTTCACCGCTGTAACAAAGGGTGAAAAAAGGTGAAAACAGGTATATTTAAACATGACAATTGCTTTTCATGCACAGAGCATAGTAAATGCCATCTAGTTAGGGTTCACGTCTACTCTTAGATAGGGAAGTCTCATCCAGTATTAATAAATCCCATTCCAGGCACAGAGAGGAGACAATGGTGTGAGCAGCAGCTCAACCTGGTAAATTTCTCCCGTCTTCAGAGTAGAATGTCTTTGTAAAGTTGCTATTGTGTTGCTGGCCGTGTGGAAGTGCTGCCGTACAATGGCAGATAAGTGGAGGTTCCAAGGAAAGTGATAACTCTACAAAGGGCACATAACAAACAGATGGCATTGTCTAGGAAGGTGATTCTGATTCTGTTAGGTGGCATGGAGAGTAGGACTTACAGTCTGGCACAACCCATCCTAACCAGCAACAGATTGGTGGAGGCCTGGAAATATGGCCGTGTGGGTGTGGTCTACCACGTCACTCACCAGCAGGGGCGGACTGACAACTCAGGGGGCCCCCGGGCAATAGGGGATCATGGGGCCCCTGTGTCCTTGCCTAAACTCAAAAAAGCCTATGATAAAGGTACCAGGGGCATCTCATGGGGCTTTCTACTGACCCCGGGCCCTCGGGCAGTGCCCGAGTTTCCAAATGGTCAGTCCGCCCCTGGCTGCGTTGATATGCTGAGCTTTTGGCTGCAATACGCTTTTAAACAGGTCCTTGTATCAGACCAACAAGAGGGACAACCATGGAGGAAACTTGGTTCCCTAAATGGGACAATTCCTCAACATGGGGGACAGCCGGCCTGACTCTACATGACCCTTCGGTGGCATTCCTGGTGTATGCAGATCACTTGTTATAGTCTCCAACAGAGAGATATCCCATGATGACTTGATGGTGCTGGAGGAATACAACACAACATGGACACTGCCCATCAGCGAAGAGAAGACCATGGTCATTGTATGGTTGGGGTTACATGGTGCTACACTTTCCCCAAGTCCATCGAAGCATCTCTCAACCAGGGACGCACTGACAACTCATGGGGTCCCCGGACAATACGGGATCATGGGGCCCCTGTGTCCTTGCCCAAACTCAAAAAAGCCTATGAAAAAGGTACCAGGGGTATCTCATGGGGCCCCCTACTGACCCCGGGCCCTCAGGCGGTGCCTGAGTTTCCAAATGGTCAGTCCGCCCCTGGCTGCGTTGATATGCTGAGCCATAAACTGAGAGCAATGTTGGGAAAGGTCCATCGACATGTAGAAGGAGGTCATTCTTCTATGTAATGTGTGTTCTGCTGAGCATTACAGAGAAAGGAGAATCATCGGAATGATGAGATGGGAAGACTAAACAGGTGCAAAGTTACAATTAACAATGCAAACAGTTTGAGGATAACTAAGAGCACGCCTTCACTGCGCAATATTACAAAATGGAAAGCTGCACAAACATGGACTCTTGACAGCAATGTCTCTGTGACTCAACCAATGTAACATGTGGCTGCATAGCTTTCTCTCACGCTTTCACAGTAGCCGAGTCTTCCAGGGAAATTGCCTGCTATTACGCTGTGGCCAGCCTGCCCGCACGCCAGTTGTGACAGTGGAGAGCCTCTCACCAAAGCGCAGATCACTTGCCCAGCTGCCTCTGCCTCATTATATGTGGCCCATCTGAGATACTGAGGGAGGGAAGGTGAGGAACGTATCTTCCCTGGACATGTCTAGGGACCCAGGGAGTTGTGGGAGAAGGAGATAAAGGGGCCCGCACCTGCATCTGGGCATGTCCAGGAACTCAGGGAGTTGTGGGAGAAGGAGATAAAGGGGCCCTCACCTGCATCTGGGCATGTCCAGGAACCCAGGGAGTTGTGGGAGAAGGAGATAAAGGGGCCCGCACCTGCATCTGGGCATGTCCAGGAAACCAGGGAGTTGTGGGAGAAGGAGATAAAGGGGCCCGCACCTGCATCTGGACATGTCCAGGAACTCAGGGAGTTGTGGGAGAAGGAGATAAATGGGCCCGCACCTGCATCTGGACATGTCCAGGAACTCAGGGAGTTGTGGGAGAAGGAGATAAATGGGCCCGCACCTGCATCTGGGCATGTCCAGGAACCCAATACTAGTCACAGTGTGCTGGTCACATACTGGTTATAATGTGCTGGTCATATATGTGTTAAAATGAACCTATCATATACTGGTCACATACTGGTTATAATGTATTGGTCATATACTGGTTATAATGTGCTGGTCACGTACTGGTTATAATGTGCTGGTCACATACTGGTCATAATGTGCTGGTCACATACTGGTTATAATGTGCTGGTCACATACTGGTCATAATGTGCTGGTCACATACTGGTTATAATGTGCTGGTCATATACTGGTTATAATGTGCTGGTCACATACTGGTTATAATGTGCTGGTCACATACTGGTCATAATGTGCTGGTCACATACTGGTTATAATGTGCTGGTCACATACTGGTTATAATGTGCTGGTCATATACGGATTATAATGTGCTGGTCACATACTGGTTATAATGTGCTGGTCACATACTGGTTATAATGTGCTGGTCACATACGGATTATAACGTGCTGGTCATATACTGGTTATAATGTGCTGGTCATATACTGGTTATAATGTGCTGGTTACATACGGATTATAATGTGCTGGTTACATACGGATTATAATGTGCTGGTCATATACTGGTTATAATGTGCTGGTCACATACAGATTATAATGTGCTGGTCACATACGGATTATAATGTGCTGGTTACATACGGATTATAATGTGCTGGTCATATACTGGTTATAATGTGCTGGTCACATACGGATTATAATGTGCTGGTCACATACGGATTATAATGTGCTGGTCACATACGGATTATAATGTGCTGGTCACATACGGATTATAATGTGCTGGTCACATACGGATTATAACGTGCTGGTCACATACGGATTATAATGTGCTGGTCATATACTGGTTATAATGTGCTGGTTATATACGGATTATAACGTGCTGGTCATATACTGGTTATAATGTGCTGGTTATATACGGATTATAACGTGCTGGTCACATACTGGTTATAATGTGCTGGTCATATACTGGTTATAATGTATTGGTCATATACTGGTTATAATGTGCTGGTCATATACTGGTTATAATGTGCTGGTTACATATTCTATTGGTTGAGCTAGGACTTATTTTCATCCAGACCAACTATGTAACATGCTGATTATAGTGTACTGGTCACATACTGTTTTTTATGTTTTGTTCATACAGTAGATTGATTATAATGTGCTGGTCACATACTGGTTATAATGTTCTGATCATAATATAATAAACTGTTAATAATATACAGGTCATAACATGTCAGGCAAAGTTTACTGATCCCAATATACCGGATGTAATATGCAAGTTGTGATGGGCTGGACCTAATATACTAATGGTACCATGCTGGATATTCTATATCAGTCACAATGTGCTGGAATATAACGGTCACAGTATGCTGAATATAAATTGTGTGCAGTAGGCTGGGCACCCTTTATATAGACCAGCACCATGGAGAGCTCCTTGCCTGTGTCAGATATCTATGGGAGGAACTGCTGTGACGTTTCCACTCACTGATGTCCCATGTTGGTGTGTATCTGGTTCCTCACCATCCCATGTAATAAGAGGTATAGCAAGGATATAACAGTGGAATGTCCCCAGTGATCTCCATATTGGGTTGTCTCTGGTTCCTTGACATTCTGTGTATTAGGATATTGAGCTAGAGGGGCAAGGAGTAGATCATACATGGGGTGTAGGGTACAAGTTGTAGATAATATGTGAGGTGTAGGGTACAAGGAGTAGATATGAGCTAGAGGGTACAAGGAGTAGATCATATGTGAGGTGTAGGGTACAAGGAGTAGATCATATGTGATGTGTAGGGTAAAGGAGTAGATCATATGTGATGTGTAGGGTAAAGGAGTAGATCATATGTGATGTGTAGGGTAAAGGAGTAGATCATATGTGATGTGTAGGGTAAAGGAGTAGATCATATGTGATGTGTAGGGTAGACGTAGTAGATCATACGTAAGCTGTGGGATGCAAGGAGTAGATCATACATTTGGTGTACAGTAGATCATTCAACATGCACAAGGTGTACACGAGGTGTATGTACAAGTGGATCATATATGAGGTGTAGAGAACAAAGAGTAGATCATACATGGGGTGTAGGGTAAATGGAGTAGATCATATGTGAGGAGTAGGATACAAGGAGTAGATCATACATGAGGTGTAGGGTATATGAATTAGAGATTATACTGTACATGAGGTGTAGAGTACAAGGAGTAGATCATACGTGAGGTGTAGAGTACAAGGAGTAGATCATATGTGATGTGTAGAGTACAAGGAGTAGCTCATAAATGAGGTGTAGAGTACAAGGAGTAGATCATACATGAGGCGTAGCGTACAAGGAGTAGCTTATACATGAGGCGTAGAGTACAAGGAGTAGATCATACATGAGGTGTAGAGTACAAGGAGTAGATCATACATGAGGTGTAGAGTACAAGGAGTAGATCATACATGAGGTGTAGAGTACAAGGAGTAGATCATACATGAGGCGTAGAGTACAAGGAGTGGATCATACATGAGGCGTAGAGTACAAGGAGTGGATCATACATGAGGCGTAGAGCACAAGGAGTGGATCATACATGAGGCGTAGAGTACAAGGAGTGGATCATACATGAGGCGTAGAGCACAAGGAGTGGATCATACATGAGGCGTAGAGCACAAGGAGTGGATCATACATGAGGTGTAGAGCACAAGGAGTGGATCATACATGAGGCGTAGAGCACAAGGAGTGGATCATACATGAGGCGTAGAGCACAAGGAGTAGATCATACATGAGGCGTAGAGCACAAGGAGTAGATCATACATGAGGCGTAGAGCACAAGGAGTAGATCATACATGAGGCGTAGAGCACAAGGAGTAGATCATACATGAGGCGTAGAGCACAAGGAGTAGATCATACATGAGGCGTAGAGCACAAGGAGTAGATCATACATGAGGCGTAGAGCACAAGGAGTAGCTCATACATGAGGCGTAGAGCACAAGGAGTAGATCATACATGAGGTGTAGAGTACAAGGAGTAGATCATACATGACCATAGTTGAGGCATAAGTACATGCAGTAGATACTATGTGAGCTTTAGGGTACAATAACTGAATTGTACATGAACTTATAGGCCCAACAGGTCTGTAGATGTACACACATGGTGGGGGATGACCTCTTAGATCTAGTCAGAGTAGAGTTTCTGTATTAGTAATCATTGAGAGCAGCTTGGCCTCTTGTATCTTCTGCTCTTCTAATGTTGGAGTCATATCCGTTGGGGCGTATTGGTTAAATAAAGAGTTGTCACAACTTCATACTCTATGGTCAGACTGCCCCATTATCCAAGGGAATTAAGGATGGAAGTGTTGGTTGGTGTAGCCTCAGTATTCTATACATCTGCTGGAAGCTTTCTTCCATGAATGGTCCCATCCAGATAACCCCAAACACTACCCCATTATCCTAGTGAATTCCTAGGGGATTTCCATGGATATAATCCAGCAATGGAAGTGTTGGCTGGTGTAGCCTCAGTATACTATACATCTACTGGAAGCTTTCTTCCATGAATGGTCCCATCCAGACAACCCCAAACACTGCCCCATTATCCTAGGGAATTCCTAGGGGATTTCCATGGATATAATCCAGCAATGGAAGTGTTGGCTGGTGTAGCCTCAGTATACTATACATCTACTGGAAGCTTTCTTCCATGAATGGTCCCATCCAGATAACCCCACACACTGCCCCATTATCCTTGGGGATTTCCATGGATATAATCCAGTAATGGAAGTGTTGGCTGGTCCAGCCTCAGTATTCTATACATCTACTGGAAGCTTTCTTCCATGAATGGTCCCATCCAGACAACCCCACACACTGCCCTATTATCTTAGGGGATTTCCATGGATATAATCCAGTAATGGAAGTGTTGGCTGGTGTAGCCTCAGTATACTATACATCTACTGGAAGCTTTCTTCCATGAATGGTCCCATCCAGACAACCCCACACACTGCCCTATTATCTTAGGGGATTTCCATGGCTATAATCCAGTAATGGAAGTGTTGGCTGGTGCAGCCTCAGTATACTATACATCTAATGGAAGCTTTCTTCCATGAATGGTCCCATACAGACAACCCCACACACTGCCCCATTATCTTAGGGGATTTCCCTGGATATAATCCAGGGATGGAAGTGTTGGCTGGTGTAGCCTCAGTATTCTATACATCTACTGGAAGCTTTCTTCCATGAATGGTCCCATCCAGACAACCCCAAACCCTGCTGGGTACCCACCTGACCCCTACTGAGAAATACCAACCCTGTCTTGTTCCCCTCTTGTTTATGGTTTGGGTTCCAATGGTTTTGCATTGCTATAGGACTGTAACCTGCTCCTTTTGTATTGAACTTCTGTGTGTTTACTTTAATTGTTTGTCAAGCTTCTCAATAAAAACGATTGGAAGAGAACAGTGGTGTCCATTGTGCCGGATACATGTATCTCTTTGTGATTAGTTACAGGTTGGCAGTGGCACAGCATGGCATTGTCTGACCGTCTTGTGAAATAACCCCGGCACTCTAGAAATGGCTTTGTGTAAATATTTAAAACCAACAAACATCAATTTCCTTTCTTTCAGTCAATGCCAAGTTGCCGAATTTTGGATCAGGTCCCATGCGTGTTTCCTCATAGACATCCACCCAGGTTAAAAGTAGTGGGTGCAGATCTCCCTGACAGTACTGCGTTCGGTATCTCTGCATCCAGGTCTGTCCCCGTCCCATCAGGTACAACAAGATGGTGAGTGTGACACAGAGAGCCCATCTCAGGACCCAACACAACCAGTCTGGGGTGGGATCAGAAGACGTTTCTCAGTTCATCGTGCATCAGTTTCCAGGCTGCAGGTGGAGTTTGCTGGAGGATTTTGATTGGGGGCCATACAGCTGAAATCAGGCTTGCGGTGTGTTGGCTGCTTTGTTAGGTGGGAGAGGTTCTCAAGTTTCAAGAGCTGTGAGTTGCCTCACCGGTGTGCTGATGCTCACTAACACCCCAAATTGCAGGCAGGAGGCGGGGCAGTGTGCAGACAGGAGGTGGGGCAGTGTGCAGGCAGGAGGCGAGGCAGTGTGCAGGCAGGAGGCGGGGCAGTGTGCAGGCAGGAGGCGGGTCGGTGTGCAGACAGGAGGCGGGGCGGTGTGCAGGCAGGAGGCGGGGCGGTGTGCAGGCAGGAGGCGGGGCAGTGTGGAGGCAGGAGGCGGGGCAGTGTGCAGGCAGTGTGCATGCAGGAGGAGGGGCAGTGTGCAGGCAGGAGGCGGGGCAGTGTGCAGGCAGGAGGCGGGGCAGTGTGCAGGCAGTGTGCAGGCAGGAGGTGGGGCAGTGTGCAGGCAGGAGTTGGGGCAGTGTGCAGGCAGGAGGCGGGGCAGTGTGCATGCAGGAGGAGGGGCAGTGTGCAGGCAGGAGGCGGGGCAGTGTGCAGGCAGGAGGCAGGCAGTGTGCAGGCAGGAGGCGGGGCAGTGTGCATACAGGAGGAGGGGCATTGTGCAGGCAGGAGGCGGGGCAGTGTGCAGGCAGTAGGCGGGGCAGTGTGCATACAGGAGGTGGGACAGTGTGCAGGCAGGAGGCGGGGCAGTGTGCAGGCAGGAGGCGGGGCAGTGATACACAATCTTCAGCCAGCCTAGCACACTCGGGATGGAGGATCACAAGGCTGTGTGTGTCGGTGTAACAGTCTCTTGGCAGGCAGCACAATTCTTGTCTTTCGTCTTAGAGATCAGATGTTTGGATACAATTACTTTTAAACTCTATGACCATCTTGATGATATTGAGATGTAGTTACTGTATGTCTATCAAAACCTCCCCCATCCAGAGGGTGACAACACTGTTGTATGATTTCACTGCAGAATAAACAGTGTTGTCACACTGCTACAGGATTTTAAAAAATAGCAGATCCACTGCTAGGATCAACTGGTAATAAAATGATGGCGCGCAAATTCTTTCTGACTTACTGTAGTGTGAAAGGAGGTGCACCTCTGTGTACTGCATGTCAAACCTCCAATCACGTGCAGAGGAATCTGAAATGTCCTTCATATGATTGGATGGTTAAAGTAAACACAGGTTCACTTCTTTCAGTTCATTCACACTTTAGTAAATCAGGCCCAATACCTCTTTACCCATTGAAACAGCCTAATAGGAGGCGGGGCTGTTACAACTCCACCCACCCTCACTTTTTTCTTCATTTACCTTTTTTATGCTGTATAATTATTTAATTGATTTTGTTTTTGGTGAGGCTCATTTTGACAGCCTGTTCTTGTGGGGCAAATGGTTTACCCACAGCCTCCAAATGGGTCAGGATGGTATTACGGGGGTAAGGGTTTGGGCTGTTGATGTAGAGAGCAGGGGCAGATTGACCATTTGGAAACTCGGCACTGCCCGAGGGCCCGGGGTCAGTAGGGGGCCCCATGAGATGCCCCTGGTACCTTTTTCATAGGCTTTTTTGAGATTGGGCAAGGACACAGGGGCCCCATGATCCCGTATTGCCGGGGGCCCCATGAGTTGTCAGTCTGCCCCTGGTAGAGAGATGCTTTGATGGACTTGGGGAAGGTGTAGCACCATGTAACCCCAACCATACAATGACCATGGTCTTCTCTTCGCTGATGGGCAGTGTCCATGTTGTGTTGTATTCCTCCAGCACCATCAAGTCATCATGGGATATCTCTCTGTTGGAGACTATAACAAGTGATCTGCATACACCAGGAATGCCACCGAAGGGTCATGTAGAGTCAGGCCGGCTGTCCCCCATGTTGAGGGATTGTCCCATTTAGGGAACCAAGTTTCCTCCATGGTTGTCGCTCTTGTTGGTCTGATACAAGGACCTGTTTAAAAGCGTATTTGTTCCCGTTTTCCGACATAATGAAAACAGTTTTCACTCCTATTCCACTCTGAAAACATACATATCACACATAGACCTGCCTTGTTCTCCCATTAACCCTCTTTATCTTCTCTCCCTGTCCCTCCTTTCCTCATTCTCTTTCTTTCTCTCCCCATGTTTTTTTTCTTCACTTCCCTTCTTCTCTCCTCCTCTTCTCATTCTCCTTTCCACAGTCTCTTTTCCCTTTCTCTCCCTCCCATCCCTCCTTTCTTCATTCCCTTTCGTTTGCTCCTTGACCCTTCTTTCCTCATTCACTTTCCTGTTCTCCTTATGCCTCATTTCCTCACTCCCTTTTCTTCTCCAATATACTCTTTTCCTCACTAATTTTCCTTCTCTCCATGTCCCTCTTTTCCTCGTTCTCTTTCTTCTCCCCCACCCCTCTTTCCCTTGCTGTTCTTCCATCTTTCCCTTTCCCTGTGTTTCTTCATTCATTTTCCTTCTCTCCCTTGTCCCTCTTTTCCTCACTTATTTTTCTTCTCTCCCCATCCCTGTTTCCCCCACCGTCTTTCTCTCCCCTGTCCCTGTTCTACCATTGTCTTTCCTTTCATGTCCCTCTTTTCTTTATTCTCTCTCCCTCTTGCTGTCCCTTACACTTGTTCCTACTCTCCTCATCTCTTTTTTCCATACTCATTTTCCTTCTCTCCCCACCCATCCTGTTCTCACTCTCTTTCCTCTTCTCTTTGTCCCTCCTTTCCTCACTCCCCACTCTCTCTGCCCCAATTTTCCTTCTCTACCTGTTCTCATTTTCCTCACTTTTTTCCTACTCTCCCCATCCTTCCTTTCCTCACTCTCTATCCTTCTCTCTCTGTCCTTCATTTCCCCATTCTCTATCCTTCTTTTCTTCATTTTATATTCATCTCTCTTCGTCCTTCCTTTCCTCACTTTTTATACTTCTCTCCCCTTCCTTCCTTTCCTCATTCTGTAGCCCTCTCTCTCCCTTTCCTCACTCTCTTTCCTTCTCTCCCTATCCTTCAATTTCTCATTCTCTATTCTTCTCTTCCCATCCTTCCTTTCTTTATTCTTTATTCGTCTCTCTTTGTCCTTCCTTTCCTCACTCTCTTTGTTTTTATCCCCGTCACACCTATCCTCACTTTCTATCCTTCTCTCCCCGTCCTTCATTTCCTCATTCTCTATCATTCTCTCCCTGTTCTTTCTTTCTTTCTTTCTTTCTTTCTTTCTTTCTTTCTTTCTTTTTCTTTCTTTCTTTCTTTCTTTCTTTCTTTCTTTCTTTCTTTCCTTCCTTCCTTCCTTCCTTCTCTCCCTGTCCTGTCACTCTCTATCCTTTTCTCCCCCCCCCCCATCCTCACTCACTATCCTTCTCTCCTTGTCCCCCTTTTTCCTCATTCTATGTCCTCTCTCCACATCCTTCCTTTCCTCATTCTCTTTTCTTTTCTCCCCTTCCCTCACTCTCTAGCCTTCTCTCCTTTTCCTCCCTCTCCTCACTCTTGTCCTTGTCTACTTGTCCCCCCTTTCTTGTTCTCTTTCCCTCTCTCCCCCATCCCACCTTTCCTCATTCTCTATCCTCCTCTCCCCGTCTCCCATTTCCTCACCCTCTCCCCTTCCCTCCATCCCTCCTTTCCTCACCCTCTCCCCTTCTGCCCATTTCTCCTTTCCTCACCCTCTCCCCATTCTTCCATCCTTCCTTTCCTCACCCTCTCCCCTTCCCTCCATCCCTCCTTTCCTCACCCTCTCCCCTTCTTCCCATCCCTCCTTTCCTCACCCTCTCCCCTTCTCCCCATCCCTCCTTCCTCACCCTCTCCCCATTCCTCCTTTCCTCACCCTCTCCCCTTCTCCCCATCCCTCCTTTCCTCACCCTCTCCCCTTCTCCCCATCCCTCCTTTCCTCACCCTCTCCCCATTCCTCCTTTCCTCACCCTCTCCCCTGCTCCCCATTCCTCCTTTCCTCACCCTCTCCCCTTCTTCCCATCCCTCCTTTCCTCACCCTCTCCCCTTCTCCCCATCCCTCCTTTCCTCACCCTCTCCCCATTCCTCCTTTCCTCACCCTCTCCCCTTCTCCCCATCCCTTCTTTCCTCACCCTCTCCCCTTCTCCCCATCCCTCCTTTCCTCACCCTCTCCCCATTCCTCCTTTACTCACCCTCTCCCCTTCTCGCCATCCCTCCTTTCCTCACCCTCTCCCCTTCTCCCCATCCCTCCTTTCCTCACCCTCTCCCCTTCTCCCCATCCCTCCTTTCCTCACCCTCTCCCCATCTCTCCTTTCCTCACCCTCTCCCCTTCTCCCCATTCCTCCTTTCCTCACCCTTTCCCCTTCTCCCCATCCCTCCTTTCCTCACCCTCTCCCCTTCTCCCCATCTCTCCTTTCCTCACCCTCTCCCCTTCTCCCCATCTCTCCTTTCCTCACCCTCTCCCCTTCTCCCCATTCCTCCTTTCCTCACCCTCTCCCCTTCTCCCCATCTCTCCTTTCCTCACCCTCTCCCCATCCCTCCTTTCCTCACCCTCTCCCAATCCCTCCTTTCCTCACCCTCTCCCCTTCTCCCCATCTCTCCTTTCCTCACCCTCTCCCCTTCTCCCCATCTCTCCTTTCCTCACCCTCTCCCCTTCTCCCCATCCCTCCTTTCCTCACCCTCTCCCAATCCCTCCTTTCCTCACCCTCTCCCCTTCTCCCCATCTCTCCTTTCCTCACCCTCTCCCCTTCTCCCCATCCCTCCTTTCCTCACTCTCTGTCATCTCTCTATCTAGAGCCAAGGTAGGGATTGCTCAGTTGGTGTTTATCCCGGGGTTGTGATAGTTGCACATAAATGAGAGAAAGTGATAGAGTGCTAATAAGAGCGTCAGCGCTGGTGATGTGTGATCTGCCTGTTGTGTGACGCAGGAGGAGGAGTCTTCTCTACAGAGAATAACACGGGAAGCTCTGGGGAAATAGCAGGCAAGGCCTGGCTTCTCCTATCAGTAATGCCGCATATCCCGTCCTCCTCCTCCTGCTGCTTCTCCAAGCTTTTCAGGAACGGTCCCTGCTTTTTGTATTCGGTCCTTGGAATCGAATTTCTCGATTGGTCACTTCTAAGCACTCAACGTGTACATGTCAGATTTGTTTTCTGGGGTATTTTTGGTGAATATTTGTTAAATATCAGAAGGAAATTAACTACATTCATTAATGACATTCCATAGAAAGCTATTGTGAAGAGTAAGGAGGTGAGTGAGCTGTCATGTTTGTCCGTGGAAATTGGGATACGAGGAAACTATCAATTACTACAGTACCTACTCATCTATTAACCCATCCCCCTCCTGAGAATTCCCCCCCTCCCCCTCTTGAGCATTCCCCCCCTCCCCCTCCTGAGAATTCCCCCCCCTCGCCCTCCTGAGGATCCCCCCCTCGCCCTCCTGAGGATTCCCCCCCTCCCCTCGCCCTCCTGAGGGTTCCCTCTCCCCTTGCCCTCCTGAGGATTCCCCCCCCCTTGCCCTCCTGAGGATCCCCCCCGCCCTCCTGAGGATTCCCCCCCCCCCCTCTTCCTCCTAAGGATTCTCCCCCCTCGGCCTCCTGAGGATCCCCACCCTCCTGATGATTTCCCCCCCCTTCCTGACCAGGCCATTTTTTGCGTTGCGGCACTGCTTTACTTTATCTGACAATTGCGCGGTCATGCAACACTGCACCCAAATTAAATTGACGTCCTTTTTTTCCCCACAAATTGAGCTTTCTTTCGGTGGTATTTAATCGCCTGTACCTTTTTTATTAATTTTTTGGGCTATAAAAAAAAAGACCGACAATTTTGAGAAAAAAACAATATTTTTGACTTTTTTGCTATTTAACATGTCCAGTAAAAAAACTTTAAAAAAATCTAATTTTTTCATAAATTTTGGCCAAAATGTATTCTGCTCCGTGTTTGCTAAAAAAAATCCCAATACGTGTGAATTAATCTATTTACGTGAAAGTTATAGCATCTACAAATGGCAGTATAGATACTGGGATTTTTTTTATATTAGTAATGGCGGCGATCAGCGACTCATAGCGGGACTGCGGCGGACATTCTGACACTGGGGGGGAACTGACATCCCCAGTGACACCAATACAGTGATCAGTGCTAGAAAAAAGCATTGACACTTTACTATTTGATCGCCTGTGTGTTTTTTTTATATTTTGCGCCATAAGCAAAAAAATGAGGACAATTTTGAAAAAAAAAAAAACCTGTATTTTTGACTTTTTGCTATTAAAAAATAAGATTTAAAAAATCAAATTCCGTCATAAATTTCAGCCAAAATGTATTCTTTGTTAAAAAAAAATACGTGTAAAATAATTTGTTTACGTGAAAGTTATAGCGTCTACAAATGGCGGTATAGATACTGGGATTTTTTTTTTCAACTAATAATGGCGGCGATCAGCAACTTATAGCAGGACTGGCATTGTGACACTGGGTGGGGGAACTGACTTGGTGTCACTGACATCCTCAGTGACACCAATACAGTGATCAGTGCTAAACAAAAAAGCACTGACACCGTACGAATGACACTGGGGAGGAAGGGGGAGCAGAGCTGTAGAATCACTGCTGGAAGGGGGAGCAGAGCTGTAGAATCACTGCTGGAAGGGGGAGCAGAGCTGCAGAATCACTGCTGGAAGGAGGAGCAGAGCTGCAGAATCACTGCTGGAAGGGGGAGCAGAGCTGCAGAATCACTGCTGGAAGGAGGAGCAGAGCTGTAGAATCACTGCTGGAAGGAGGAGCAGAGCTGCAGAATCACTGCTGGAAGGAGGAGCAGAGCTGCAGAATCACTGCTGGAAGGAGGAGCAGAGCTGTAGAATCACTGCTGGAAGGAGGAGCAGAGCTGCAGAATCACTGCTGGAAGGAGGAGCAGAGCTGTAGAATCACTGCTGGAAGGGGGAGCAGAGCTGCAGAATCACTGCTGGAAGGGGGAGCAGAGCTGCAGAATCACTGCTGGAAGGAGGAGCAGAGCTGTAGAATCACTGCTGGAAGGGGGAACAGAGCTGCAGAATTACTGCTGGAAGGGGGAGCAGAGCTGTAGAATCACTGCTGGAAGGGGGAACAGAGCTGCAGAATTACTGCTGGAAGGGGGAGCAGAGCTGCAGAATTACTGCTGGAAGGGGGAACAGAGCTGCAGAATCACTGCTGGAAGGGGGAGCAGAGCTGCAGAATCACTGCTGGAAGGGGGAGCAGAGCTGCAGAATCACTGCTGGAAGGGGGAGCAGAGCTGCAGAATCACTGCTGGAAGGGGGAACAGAGCTGCAGAATTACTGCTGGAAGGGGGAGCAGAGCTGCAGAATTACTGCTGGAAGGGGGGAGCAGAGCTGCAGAATTACTGCTGGAAGGGAGAGCAGAGCTGCAGAATCACTGCTGGAAGGGAGAGCAGAGCTGCAGAATCATTGCTGGAAGGGAGAGCAGAGCTGCAGAATCACTGCTGGAAGGGGAGCAGAGCTGCAGAATCACTGCTGGAAGGGGGAGCAGAGCTGCAGAATCACTGCTGGAAGGGGTAGCAGAGCTGCAGAATCACTGCTGGAAGGGGGAACAGAGCTGCAGAATTACTGCTGGAAGGGGGAGCAGAGCTGCAGAATTACTGCTGGAAGGGGGGAGCAGAGCTGCAGAATTACTGCTGGAAGGGAGAGCAGAGCTGCAGAATCACTGCTGGAAGGGAGAGCAGAGCTGCAGAATCATTGCTGGAAGGGAGAGCAGAGCTGCAGAATCACTGCTGGAAGGGGGAGCAGAGCTGTAGAATCACTGCTGGAAGGGGGAGCAGAGCTGCGGAATCACTGCTGGAAGGGGGAGCAGAGCTGCAGAATCACTGCTGGAAGGGAGAGCAGAGCTGCAGAATCACTGCTGGAAGGGAGAGCAGAGCTGTAGAATCACTGCTGGAAGGGGGAGCAGAGCTGCGGAATCACTGCTGGAAGGGGGAGCAGAGCTGCAGAATCACTGCTGGAAGGGAGAGCAGAGCTGCAGAATCACTGCTGGAAGGGAGAGCAGAGCTGCAGAATCACTGCTGGAAGGGGGAGCAGAGCTTCAGAATCACTGCTGGAAGGGGGAGCAGAGCTGTAGAATCACTGCTGGAAGGGGGAATCACTGCTGGAAGGGGGAGCAGAGCTGCTGAGTCACAGTTGGAAGGGGGAGCTGAGCTGCAGAATCACTGCTGGAAGGGGGAATCACTGCTGGAAGGGGGAGCAGAGCCGTAGAATCACTGCTGGAAGGGAGAGCAGAGCTGCAGAATCACTGCTGGAAGGGGGAGCAGAGCTGCAGAATAACTGCTGGAAGGGGGAGCAGAGCTGCAGAATCACTGCTGGAAGGGGGAGCAGAGCTGTAGAATCACTGCTGGAAGGGGGAATCACTGCTGGATGGGGGAGCAGAGCTGCTGAGTCACAGTTGGAAGGGGGAGCTGAGCTGCAGAATCACTGCTGGAAGGGGGAATCACTGCTGGAAGGGGGAGCAGAGCTGTAGAATCACTGCTGGAAGGGGGAGCAGAGCTGTAGAACCACTGCTGGAAGGGGGAGCTGAGCTGCAGAATCACTGCTGGAAGGGGGAGCAGAGCTGTAGAATACTGCTGGAAGGGGGAGCAGAGCTGTAGAATCACTGCTGGAAGGGGGAGCAGAGCTGTAGAACCACTGCTGGAAGGGGGAGCTGAGCTGCAGAATCACTGCTGGAAGGGGGAGCAGAGCTGCAGAATCACTGCTGGAAGGGGGAGCTGAGCTGCAGAATCACTGCTGGAAGGGTGAGCTGAGCTGCAGAATCACTGTTGCTGGAAGGAGGGGGGGTGTTATTGGCTGCTAAGATATAGTCATTCAGTGTTTGGTGGTGGGATAGAGGAAAGGACACGGCATTGGTGGAAAAGATGGGGACACTTTGGGGTTGATTTACTAAAGGCAAATAAGCTGTGCACTGCAAGTTGCTCTAGATCTGAGGGGAACATGCAAGGGAAATTAAAAAAACAGCGTTTTTGCTTGCACATGATTGGATGAACGAATTCAGCAGAACGTCGCCTGATTTCAGAGCTTCCCCTCGAATCTAAAGCAACTGCACTTGTATCTTTGCCTTTAGTAAATCAACCCCTTTGCATTTCTTTTTTTTTAGTTCCTGATGATCATGTTTGCCAGGAAGAACATTTTAAAGACACGTTGGCATTACCTGTTTTTCTACTCAGCCAAATTCTACAACCCATCCCAACACTGCTACTTAGCTATTGTCTCTGGGGGAAGTAGAGAAAGTATACGGTGCCAACATATACAGGAAGGAGACAATCCTGCGAATACCAGCCTTGTCCAGGACATACTTAACAGGAGATGTCTGGTACATAAAGGACAAGTAGAACTCATCCTACAACCTATAGTAGACCTTGCATGGATTGTGTGATGGCATTCCTGTGTTTTGGGGCTCTGGCAGGATGATCGGATTGGGTTAATATTTCATCAAGTAATGAAGGTTTTCTGCTGGTGCTCTGATGTTGCAGTGAAGGAACCCCCCTTGCATGTTTTACGGGGATAGAATGAGGCCCCAACATCTTCTTTCCTTCTTCTGCTGCAGCTTCCTCACAGTCCTTACATTGCTCCTCAGAGCGTGTCTGCGAGTCTAATGCGGTTAAGCTTTAATTTATGGAACGGGCAGGTGCGGTTGGTCGGTTGCCATTTAGATCTTGCTAGACAGTGCACCTTTTATTTATGTTTAGGCTTTTACAGATAGAATGAGCCCCCGCGTCTTCTTTCTTGCTTCTGGTGCAGATTCCTCACAGTCCTTACATTGCTGCTCGGAGCGTGTGTACGAGTCTTTAGGAATGGGCAGGTGGGGTTGGTCGGTTGCCATTTCGGTCTTGCTAAACAGTGCGTGTTTTACTTGTGTTTAGCCTTTTGTAGATAGAATGAGCCCCAGCGTCTTCTTTCTTTCTTCTGGTGCAGCTTCCTCACAGTCCTTACATTGCTCCTCAGAGCGTGTCTATGAGGCTAATGCGGTTAAGCTTTAATTTATAGAACGGGCAGGTGCGGTTGGTCGGTTGCCATTTCGATCTTGCTAAACAGTGCGCCTTTTACAGATAGAATGAGCCCAGCATCTTCTTTCTTGCTTCTGGTGCAGCTTCCTCACAGTCCTTACATTGCTACTTGGAGCGTGTGTACGAGTCTAACGCGGTTAAGCTCTAATTTATGGAATGGGCAGGTGGGGTTGGTCGGTTGCCATTTAGATCTTGCTAGACAGTGCACCTTTTATTTATGTTTAGGCTTTTACAGATAGAATGAGCCCCTGTGTCTTCTTTCTTTCTCCTGGTGCAGCTTCCTCACAGTCCTTACATTGCTCCTCAGAGCATGTCTACGAGTCTAACGCGGTTAAGCTCTAATTTATGGAACGGGCAGGTGCGGTTGATCGGTTGCCATTTCGGTCTTGCTAAACGGTGCGTGTTTTACTTGTGTTTAGCCTTTTGTAGATAGAATGAGCCCCAGCGTCTTCTTTCTTTCTTCTGGTGCAGCTTCCTCACAGTCCTTACATTGCTCCTCAGAGCGTGTCTATGAGGCTAATGCGGTTAAGCTTTAATTTATAGAACGGGCAGGTGCAGTTGGTCGGTTGCCATTTCGATCTTGCTAAACAGTGCGCCTTTTACAGATAGAATGAGCCCAGCATCTTCTTTCTTGCTTCTGGTGCAGCTT